>NC_134487.1:52881806-53031806 GCF_040206685.1 Ascaphus truei | reverse complement strand
ATATATATATATATATGTATATATTTATACAATCTGCGCCAGAGACAGAAAATAGTGAAGTGTGTTATAACAAATATAAATAAATATAAAGTATAAATATAAAGTGATTATGCGACCAGTGGAATAGTTAAGTGCTATCTATATATATATATATATATATATATATATATATAAAAATATATATTAAAAAGAATATATATATATAGATGTGTGTGTGTGAATAAGACGGAAAAATGTCAAGTAAGTACAGCAGCTTTTATTCGAGTAAAAGCCGCCGGCTGCATGCGTCTGGGAAGCGGGTAGCCGCGGCGCGTGGCGGCGCACTGTGACGTCACAGTCACATGCGCGCCCGGCTTCCCCGGCTTCCCCAGGCTTCCCCGACACCCCTGGAGATCAAATTAAGGTAAGCGGGGGTGCGGGGAAGCAGAGGGGCAGAGCAGAAACAGGGTTCGGGGTCCGGAAGGGGGGGTAAATTGCGCGCGAAGTGGAGGGGGGGTGCGTGGGGGAAACGCGGCGGCGCGCGGTTATTACTGGCGGCAGCTGGGGTAGATCCCGGCATGCCGCCGGCATTTAGTGCAATAAAAGATGTCGCTACTGTATACACAGATCGTAAGTGATTGAATGGTGTGTGTAAAATGTAAGGATAATAACATACTGTATATTGTATTGCCTTATATGGGGATACATGTATACCAAAAGGTAAGAGGCACAAGGTCCTGGGAGCTCTCAAATTGGCCAACCAGTCCATAGATGAAGACACACAGAGGAAAAGATAGAGTGCACACTATAAGGCAAGCAACAGATAAACAATTTAATCACACAAATAATGGCTAGCAAAACACTCAAAATGCATTAAAATACATATAGGGGAAAGAGGGGAGGGGACAAAGAGTAGCAGAGAGATAAAAGTCCAGATATACTGTAGTTACCATACAGTATGTGAGGAATAAAATGTTCTGCAAAACTGTGTATGAAGTCACCTGATAGTGTGACGAAACTAGTTGGATCCACGTCACAGACGTGACAGTGGTGTTAGCTGAGACTTGGATCAGTTTTATGCTCAGTTGCTTTCAAACGTTTTCCCATCGGATCTTTTATAGAGCTCACACAGCTGCATTGTAGCAATTCATTAATGCAGGAACACCTTTCTACATTGCTACATTTACTTACCCTCATCAGCAGTGAATAGTATGGAGCCTGAGGCGACAGAGTAAAAGGCACACAATTGTTCACACAGTGGACACGAGGCTAATTATCTGTAAAAAAAATACCAGGAAGTAATACATTGAGAGTTAACTCACGTTTTCAAGTATCTCCAGTGCACAGAGTTATGATGACAAATACGTGGTTAAAAATATATGTTACATTAAGTGAATAGGGTTATATATTATGTACAAATGCAGCGGACGATATTTTAAGGCATCACGGCGCCGTTTTCCTGTGCGCTGCTGTATTCCACGTGGCATGTTCGCGGACAATCACCACAGGCACACGTGTTTATCGCGGTTGGTTTGATGGATTTTATGGATTGTGTGCAATTATATGCAATGAAATGAATGAATTGTAATGTGTACAGTACTGTGCTACTGTGTCAATTTCAGGTGTTTAAAAGCCAGAACACTAAAATGCCATTTTATGCACTCGCCTGCACTCGCGTCTTAAGGCGGTACAGTTGGAAGTAATCCCGCGCCATGACATGGGTATTCCGAGGTATAACACGATTTGTTAAAATAATGGCCGCTGCATCTGTATTAAGGCATTGTACGAACAGTTTAACATATATTATCTTTTAGGTGTATGGAACAGTTACAGACCAGCTTAAAATGTGAGACAGCTTTAGTTTTTAAAGAATTTAGACTGGTGGCGGCTTTGACAGTCTCAGATAGATTGTTCCAAGTGTAAGAGAAAGAGGTGCTGCCGGATACTATGTTGAACCTTGGGACAATTGTTTGGAGTCAGATCTCTGGTGATAAGGGCTGCATGCAGTAGGGGTGAGGAGCTTGTTCAGGTATGCAGGTAGCTTGACCAGAAAGTATGTGAAGGCAATACAGGAAAGATGAACTTTGCACTTAGAATCATCATCTGCCTTCGTTCTTCGCTGCCCTGTGGAATTTACGAGCCTTGTTGTTTCCAAAATTTCGCCCTGCACAAGCTTGTCAGCGATCTGAGTGGAGTAGACGCTGGCATTTTCACCATCAATACAGCATATTATCCACCACATTTCCACTTGTCCATGCTGTCTTCATACACAGTTTTGCAGAACTTCTTATTCTTCACATACTGTATGGTAACTATATCTGGACTTTTTATCCCTCTGCTATCCCTTGTCCCCCAACCTTCCCCTATATGTATTTTAATGCATTTTATCATTTGAGTATTTTCCTACCCATTAATAGTGTGATTCAATTGTTCATCTGCCCCTTGTCTTATAGTGTTTTCTCTGTCTCTCTCTGTCTCTCTCTCTCTGTCTCTCTCTCTCTCTGTCTCTCTCTCTCAGTCTCTCTCTCTCAGTCTCTCTCTCTCTGTCTCTCTCTCTCTCTGTCTCTCTCTCTCTCTCTGTCTCTCTCTCTGTCTCTGTCTCTCTCTCTCTCTGTCTCTCTCTCTCTGTCTCTCTCTCTGTCGCTGGGTTAAGTGCATAGGCAGTAAACCTACTCACAGACAGCTGTTTCGACCTTAACCCAGGCTGTGCTGAAAGGCTGTGTAATGCAGCAAGCATACTGTAAGCTTATAGGGGTTCATGTCAATATGGACCTGAAGCAAAAGGTGACCATGTGTGCTCATTTACATGTTATTTCCCAGAACGCCTTGCTGCAGTGGAAGCGCTGTATGATAAGAGATAACGGTGACAATCAGGTTTGCAGACCTTTCTGAGACATGTGAATGTGCTCACTTTCATGTGATATACACACACACACACACACTGTTTTTATATATACTGTATGTATGTAATCAGAAGAGTACCTGCAACAGATAACACTATAAATGTGACCCCAATCAGTAATTAAAGGTAAGACAATATTACCCCAGATGGTACTGCTGTGATATGAATAATATCAAATAGAGAAAAAGCATATAAACTCTGGTATGCAAGAAATATAAATAATGTATTACATACAATCACTAAAACATATTAAAAAACAAATCTCTCAAGTCCTAATAGCAATGAGATGCTATCGAACCTCAGAAAATACTGATTACATAAACATATGAACTACCTATGTTAATGAGTGATATGAAGTAGTTAATATAATAGCATACTGGAGAGAGGAATCAAACAAGATCACCTCATAAAGCCCAGACCGTCCAGTTAAAAAATGATGCTGGAAAAAAACATATCCTAATTAAACATGCTGCAAATAGCAAGCAAAAATTAGGTTAAAGCAGAAGTATCCAAGATGAACAGCTACTGTAAGCAGGAGGAGTTGCAAGAATTAATACTGTTCATAAATTATCTTCAAATGTTCTGGTATAAAAAAAAAAGTCCAGAATGGGAATCATAAAATGAACTATTGGGTTTAGTAAGCCATGAGATAAGTACGTTGTAAGAAAAGATCTTAAGGTTCCTAGTGTAATTATCACATGACATAATAAAGGCATATACTGAAAATGACTTTGTTTGATACTTAGCCGGCCAGGGAGTCCCGAATGAATCCTGTGTAAGGGAGCATCTTTGCAAAATGGTAACAGAGGTAGATGCTTCCACACATCTCGGGGACAGGAGAGAAACTGGAACCGGCGAACCCCAACATTCTTTTATCTTGAACTCTTCTTCTAGGGGTTGAATTCCTAAAAGAGATAGATGCATAATATATGTAACACCCTCTCGATGACGTGTGGCCTATGGCAGGACGGAAAGTTCAGAATCAGCTGTAGCATAGATTTCATCAAAAGACTTCTATAGTAGGATATAGAATCCTATAGGGATGCTTCAAAAGTCCCGCAAGACATATTCAATAGATCAATCCACAATATTTTAAACAAATGTCTTTTAGCATATGTGCTTGTTGCTGGAACCAATAAACAGTAAGCTGTATACAATTCCAACCGTGTCCAAAATAGTATAAATAGCCTGTATGCAGTGTTAAGTATTGCGTGGCATTAGGTGGTACTGTCGCGGCCGAGTTTATTCTTACCTTTACCCGGTCTCGGCCACGACAGTAACCGAGCGCGCGCCGGGTTGTCCCGTGTGCGCGCCGAAGCCTCGGAGGAGCGGTCCTCCGATCGGGGCTTCCCTCTCTCCTCTCCGGGTCCGCCGGGTCCCCCGGAACCCCCCACCGCCGTCCCCCACATCGCGGGACACCAGGGCTCCCTCGGGGAGCCCTGGGCACGCGTGCATGGGGCGCAGGCACCCGATGAAGCGTGACCGCGCATCAGTGACGCGCGGCATGCCGAGGGGATTTGGCTAGCAAGCCGGGACAACTCCCGGCTTGCGAAACTAGCCAGCTAGCAATAAAACGTGTCGCCAGTGTATATCGGTTGGTCTCTGGTCACGTGTTGTACCTCTGTTAACCTCCTCCGGTTAACCCATGTATACTTTAACCCCTATGCCCCCTTCCTCTGTATAATGTATACCCCATAGAATAAGGACTTACCGGGGTCCTCTCTGGCAACGGGGATGGCGTAGACCATCTGTAGAGACCTCCGATGGTCTCTCAATAGGACCCGACCACCACCGTCACCTGATGGTAATAAATTACCTTCACTGTTTGGCTCCGTGCAGTCTCGCTGGATATCTTGGGCGTAGTATGCGTCTCCCTTAGGTTTCTCCTGGCGGGGAGGGGATGTGGCGGTATGCTTCCACTCTCGCGCGCTTTCCGATGCGGCTCCACCCACTGGACGTCTTCCTGTGGGCTCCAATAATCTGGCCCCTCTGGGGCTCTGTAAGAGTTCTCCCTCTGTCGGTCCTCACCGTTCCTTTTATTGAAAGGATATCCGCAAAAACTGCACTGGCTATGGACAAAAGTGGAGTTGAGTAAGACCGTGTGGTATACTAACATCCACGGACGCTCTGGTTCCCAATAGGCGTGCTTCAATGTCGAAGTACTCGAAGTAGAAAAGGTGGTTAGAGTTTGAGCACTGCAAGACAAGTAGGGCTGGAAGCGGGGAAAAAAAATTATTAAATAGACCTGTAGCCAAACATGCTGACAAAAAAAGTGAATGCTCTGATGCGTTTCCTGCCTTGTCGGCACTTTATCAAAGAGGAAACGCGTCAGAGGATTCAGTTTTTTGTTAGCATGTTTGGCTACAGGCCTATTTAATAAATTTTTATATTTACCAGCTTCCAGCCCTACTTTTCGGGCAGTGCTCAAACTCTAACCACCTTTTCTTCTTCCTCAAAAGACAACAGGAGTAGGCATAAGGTCTTAAAGCTACATGCATACATAGCTCTAAAGGATATTTATAGGGATATCACCTCCCTAGTGGAACGCACAAATAATCTGGAAACCAAACATGACAAGATGTGCTGGAATCACTGGCACAAACAGTGAAAGAATCCAGAGAACTAATAGCTGAATTACAGGACACAAATGAAGATCTGGAAAATAAATGTCGTAGAAATAATATCAGGATCAGAGGTATAAAAAGCAGAGAAAGAAAGCAAAAATCTTTTTGAAAGGGTGCACTCCTGTTAGGTCTACTGCTAGGTATATAAACCTGTTAGAGGTTTGGATATAACTTCCTAATATCTAAAGAGCACATCTAGATGTGGCAAAGTACATTACATATGTGAAAAATATAGGAGAACACTACACCCTGGTAGATATAGTGCTAAGTCCTGAATTTATCAGGTGGCAAGTTGAAACATATTATGTATTGCATACAACAAAAGACAAAAATATCCAAAGCTACATCCAATGTGACAAAATACATAGTTAAATACTTCAATATTAGTATTCATGAGTAAGGGTCATTTAGTTAAACCTTTGGCCAAAGCGTTATATGCCTGCTGCCATGTCATGGCATGACCAGTAAGCTGGTCCTATCACTACCTGTGAAAATTCTCAGTTACCTCTGCTGGACGGAGAATGACCTCAGTTGGTCTGTCCTTCACAGGAACATGACAAAATCTGCTACTTTAAAGTGTGAACTCCCAACTCTGGTCCTCCGGCAACCCTACGCATTTCGAAGGTATTCCTTCTTCGTCAGGGTAAATGGAGAACACTGGCTGGAATGGCGGTGGGAGTCGCGGGGAACCGGAGAAAAAATGTGAGTGCTTCTAGCTGGTCTTTCATGCTTTTACACGGTCAATGTGAGTGTATCCTGACTATATTATATAAAGTTGGACTTTTAACAAAAAAGGCTTCTGAATCCTTCACTACCCTGGTTAAAGTGGAGGAACCAAAGAAACCTTTAAGTGCCTGAATGCAGGCACTTGCATGTAAGTGCATATCTCCCATTTGTGTTTACACAATCCCAATTGTGAACGTGCTTCACTATTGTGTTTTTTCTCTCTCTTTTCATCTTCCCCTTTTTAATGAAGAGTGCTGATTTTTCCTAAAAGAATATAATCAACCAGAGCTGGGAACAGTTTTCATTTTCAAGCTGCATCAATCTACAGAACAGTATCCGAACACTTGCCTTGGAAAATCTAGGGCAATCTCCCAGTAATCCTGCAACATTTCTGTGACATTTCTGCAGACAGACTAATGGCCTATCGGATTAACACAGCAGGGGTCCCTGGCAGTCCCATTCAGTTTGCGTATGTTAAACGTAATATGCAGAATAGGAGACTATAAAGTTACATTTATTTAGTTATGCAACTAATGTGCAATTCTTTTCTGATTTTTTTTTTTTAATATAGTCTCTTCAATAATTCACAATGAATTAAGCCCCATCATCTTAGGTGATACACCCATCCCTTACCTTCTTTTGGCGCCAAACCAGAGTGGTGAGGAGGGAGTGATTGGCGTGTGTATTGTGCCTGGTGAAGACACTGTGGAGGACCGGAGTAAAGTCAGCAGCGGGCACTGCACTGGATTAAAGCTGGAGGAGAAACTTGGAGTTTAATAGTGCCAGAAGAGGTAACGAGCAAAGCACCGGACGGACACTGAGGTAAGAGCTACATGAATGTGCAGCAAGCAGGTCCCTACACCAACTGGGCGGTGAGCGGTGACAGCGTACACAACATCTGGAGTCCGTGAGTAAGCCTGTGTATATTTATGTGTAGCCATGTGTAAAATTGGTGTACATATCTCTTTCTCATGCTGGCAGTAAACCTGGTAAGTATGCAGGATTGCCAGTAGTCATCATGGAGGTTTGCCCTCAAACCCTGGTGAGGTGTCATATGTCCCAAAGGAAGTGACAACATGCTTGGTGTCCACCCTTAGTGACATCAGAGATGTGCCTGTTCCTGAGGGGATATAAGACACAGCACTGCCTAAAGTTAGTAGTTGAGTTTCCTGTTGTTGTGCTGCCTCTGTTCAGTGAGAGGCACGTTAAGGTCTGCAACAGTGTTGCAGGAGTCTCATGCTAGCTGTGAGTCTGTGCAGCTCTGAGCAGAGAGACAGAGAAGCTGTTGAATCTCCCTAAGGGGAGAGGTGGAAAGCAACTCCATTAGGAGAAGGAGGAACTTTCCAGATGGAGTGCAGCAAAGGAATGAGCGGCTAAGCTGATAGCTTTGAGGGGCAGCTGGCCCATACCACCATGCCAATAAAGATGACCTTGATCAAAGATACCCTCGCGTGTGAGTCTGGGATTACTCTGCAGAGGAAGGCACCAAGAAGGAGTTCCTCGTCAGAATCATCCCCATGCGGACGCAGGGATCCTGATGAGGTGGAGGCGCTGCACTGGATATAGGTAGGACTCATGCACACTACCTCAGCTGCCTGTCTGGGTTGGCAATCCCCACACAACATCATGCGGGAGTCCTGTTGCCAACAGGTGCACCACTAGACACGACCATGTAATGGGGACTGGTTAGACCACAGGGGCCAATGTGAGATTGGGTGGGTCAGGCTAGGCCAGAAAATCCGTTACATATGTTACTGGCAAAAGCATTCATAGGCAGTGTATACAAAGTATCTTCAAATGTGTTTGTGGGTTATCGGATAATAACCGCAAAGGTAATTAAGGGGTTAAGCCACACAGGCACGATACCCACCCTTCACCCATGAATTTGTACTGTGGCTTCATCATGCAACTATATATATATACTCTATATATATACAGAGAGACAGAGAGAAAGAGAGAGAGAGAGAGATATATATACAGTATATATATATATATACACACGTTATATACACACCCCTGATAAACCAATATACAGTACAAATAAATGTAGAAGGGTTATCAAAAGCATACTGCCCTACAACCACACCAAGGGACAAATACCCCCCTCACTCATCCCCACTACCCACAATAAAGCGGGCACGGTGGGTTAACCCCTTCATTGCCTTAGCGGCTATCCGCTATGGTAATGAAGCAGCATTTCTGTATTTTTAATAATATTGAGCAGGAGCAGGGGGGGTCCCTGAGCATTAATTTCTGGCTCAGGGAACCCCCTGCTCACTGTACAATATTATTAAAATACAGAAATGCTGCTTCTTTACCGTAGCGCATAGCCGCTAAGGTAAAGAACGAGTGTTTATATATATATATGTGTTTTATTTATACTGTACATGTGCAGAGGGTCTCCGGAGCAGAACCGCACTGGTTTCAGGTCTGGGGACCCCCTGCTCCCCGAGATACAGGCCCCTTTAGGGGGTGCCGGTATCCCTCTGCTCTGCTTGGTTTACAGGCCGCGATCACGTGATCGGGACCTTTAAACCAAGCAGAGGGATACTGGCACCTCATAAAGGGGGCTGTATCTCGGGGAGCAGGGGGTCCCCCGACCTGAAACCAGTGCGGTTCAGCTCCGTAGACCCCCTGCACATCTACACTATCAATAAAAATGTATTTAAAATAATTTTTAATGTGCCGATGTTTGCGCAGAGAGAGAGCAGTGGATCTCTCTCTGCTGCAAACACATCTCGCCCCCGCCGCCCATACAGTAGTATCATTTATGTATGTGCATATACAGTACTGTATGTGTACAGTACTGTATGTTAGGGGTTATAGGGGTTGTTGTTATACAGTATATATATATATACAGTATATATATTGCATTACAATTCATTATAGGGGACGGCTTCAAAGAAAGAGAACAGCTCGCAAGCGCCCCCATGTGTTTTTACACGGCATTGCAGTATTGCAGCCAGCCAGAATAAAATGCTTAAATCCCTGCCGGGAAAATAACGCAATGCACTCTGGCAGAAAACGATCACAAACCTGAATACACCCGGGTATACCCGAATTCGTGGGACTAGCCGAGCGAGAATAAAGTGTGTCGCCACTGTACATTCTGAAGAGATACACCATATTCCATGATTCAATCATGGCCACATACTGTAGAGATACACATGAAAGTATGGCTTGGACCTCCCAGGCTATACTCATGGAGGACAACCCCAGTGATAGTAACACAGATAGAGCAGGAATTAGATCTTTTCTGCTCTACAACTAGCACACCAGAAGTGACATTGGGACTACAGTATATGGGAAACACATAAAGCATTTATTCGGGCACACTGATTAAAATAGCTACACATAAGAAAAAGCTGAGGCTCCATACACTACAATAAACCGAAAGAGAAAGAACTCAGTTGAAGTAGCACTCAATTATCAATGATGATTGGTGTATTGATTAAAAAAAATCTTTATTATTCAATTTAAATGTTAAAATAAATGGTGTACAAAGAAAAAAGAAAAAATAATCTTGACATGAATATGTCAGATATCTGGGACTGTGCCAGTAGTAGCGGATCGCTACATAAGGATAGACCCCTATTGTCGGTCTAAGAGTAGCAGTGTCTAGTTGCTTAAGTTGGTAAAAGTAAGTCATTACACTCCCCCTTGGCCAAGGTTAGGAGTATAGTGATGTGGAACTATGTATGACATAGTTTAACACAGCAATTTATGCTGTAGTGATATGGTATGTTGTAGTTTAACGCCACGTTGCTATGCAGATGGAGGAGCAATAGAGTGCAGTCTTGCTGCTTGTCCTCAGTATATAGATGTATATCTAAAGTTTAGCCATATTTACAGCCCCTTGCTCTGAGCCCACGTTGCTATGCAGATTCAGGAGCTATAGAGTGCAGCCTTGCTGCTTGTCCTCAGTATATAGATGTATAGCTAAAGTTTAGCCATATATACAGCCCCTTGCTCTGAGCCCCCTGTGGTCGCAGTTACCATCAGGGGCAGTTAGATAGCAGTGAAATGCTGTCAGGGCAGTAGGAATTGCAGATGTAGGATACTACCTGTGTATCAGCTGTTTGGCTCTGTTTGGACAAAGTTGCACACAGGTGTGTTCCGCTCCTAATCACTACAATAGGTGTTGCAGTGGAGTGTTAGGTTAGCTGTATTGTCTATAATGATGGCGTTCCAAACCATTCACCTCAATATCGCAGCCATAGTAATATTAAAGTCCACCACTACTGAAGTACGGTAAAGCTGACACTTCTATAATTTAAAAAGCCCCGTCGACGATCGTTTCGCGTCTGCTGCTATATCAAGACTCCTGGGCTAAAGGTAAGTGTGACCCTATTGGTTCCCTTTATTCACTGTACATGACGCCGATAGGCTGTTGCCATTGGAAGGAGGGCGTCTGTGATTGGTTGATACGGTATGTATGTAAATGAAACATGACATCACAGTGTTCGTGTTACATTCAACCAGAGTTAGACACTAGGTGGCGCTGTTGTATAGTGACTACTTGAAGTATATACTGCAAGAAGCTATTGCAACTGTGTAAGTATTAGTTGTCTTGCTGGTAGAATATGTGCATATGTGGCTGATGGTAGAATGTGCTGAATAGTTACCACAACAGTTTGGATATAGTAACAATACCATTGATGTTTGACTAGAGCGCATACATTGTTACTATGTCAGTATACAATACATGGTAGTGAAGAGATAGATGGAATTAAATAAAGGAATTGAAGAGTAAACGTTCATTCAGTCCTTGTGGAGATGAAGTTCCCAAATTGTAAATTCATCTAGCCTCCCTGCGCAAAAGTAGTTGGTCCCAGTCACCTCCTCTAATGCCCAGAATGGGATGATCAATACCAAGAAATTTAAGAACTTCAGGGTCGCCATTGTGATGCTCCTGTACATGGTGTGCAACTGGTTTGTCAAGTTTGTTTCTGATGTCGCCTAAATGTTCTAAAATTCTCTTTTTGAACTGTCTTTTCGTTTTGCCAATATATTTTTTCTTACAGGAGCATTCTACACTACAAAGATTCACTGAGTCACAGGGGACATTAAATAAAAAAAAGCTTCCTCCCTTGACCTAACCATAAAAATCCAAAGTATAAAAAATGAACTAAATCTTCTCCTCATTGAACAGGCTGAAAAGGCGGTAAGATGGTATTCTCAATGTTTTTACGAAAAAAGCAATAAGCCTGATACAATTCTAGCTAGAAGACTGAGAGTAGAGGACACACAAAATCCAAATTATAACCATAAGACAGCAATCAGGAGTTCACACACAAAATCCTAAAGAAATCATGAGTGAATTCCAGGAATTCTATAATGGCCTATATGATGGTAAAGAGGTTAACATGACAAAGAGATAGCAACACAACTACTGGTTTTCCTTAAAAGCTATAATCTACCTCAATTAACCACTCTTGAAAATAAGAACCTTAATCAAGCCATTACTTTAGAAGAAGTAGAACTAGCCATCAGGTCACTAAAGGGCTCAGAGGTCATGGACCCAGATGGCTTCTCTGTAGCATATTATAAAAGGTTCTGTAAACAGCTAGCCACCAAATTAACAAAACTCTTTAACAATGTTTTAAAAGATGGAGAAATCCCTAGCGAAATGCTAATAGCCTCCATCTCACTGATACCTTATCGTCCAATTTTACTTATCAATGAGGACGTAAACTTTTTCTCAAAAGTACTAAAACCTAGATTGAACCCCATTCTTACAAATCTCATCCACTCAGATCAGGTGGGTTTTAATATAGATAGGCAAGCTTCAGACAATATCAGAAGGATAGTAAATACTATAGAGGCAGCCAAAACATCTGGCATCCAGACAATGCTTCTCTCCCTAGACGTAGAAAAAGCATTCAATATGGTGGACTGGACTTATCTTTTCACCAATCTAAGGGCATTTGGTCTCAGAGGAGACTATCAACTGGACTAGACTGCTATACAGATCCCTAGGGCTTTTTTTAAAGAATGTTAGACAAATCTCAAAGCAATTACCCATCAAAAAATGGAACTAGGCAGGACTGCCCTCTCTCCCCGCTGATCTTTGCTCTTTCTAGAAAACTGCTTGCAGCTACAATCCGCAACAACATGAATATTAAAGGAGTTAGTATTGGTAAAGCTGAGCACAAACTCATCTAATTTGCGGATGATATAATGTTAACCCTCACAAGACTAATAATCTCTTTACCAAACCTATATACATCACTGGAACACTTCGAGGCTATCTCAGGCTTCAAAATAAATACCAGTAAGTCAAACTTTTTAAAAATAAATTTACCTACTGAGGCACTCAGATTAACAGCCTCAAATGTTAACTTTAAATGGCAGAAGAGTAACATTATATACTTAGGAGTTAAGATTACCAACTCCTTCACAACATTACAGTATATCAAGCGATCTACCCGTACATCTACAAGACCCTACAAAATCAGCTGGAGACCTGTTTGCAATATTCCATTTCATGGTTGGGTTGAATCTATGCACTAAATATGTCCATACTCCCAAAAATCTGATATCTATTTAGAGTGCTACCAATTCCAAATAAAACTAAGGATATGGAAAGCTTACAAAGACATATGTTTGTTTTGTTTGGAAGGGAAGGCGCAAAATAATATCCTGAGTCCTGATCCGACCAAGAGTCGATGGAGGGCTGATGGTGTCATGCCTATAAACTCGAGTCTAGGCGCAAAGTTCACCTTTCCTGTCTTGCCTTCAAATACTTTCTGGGCAAGCTACCCACCTATCTGAACAAGCTCCTCACCCCTACCACATGCAGCACTTATCATCTGAGATCTGACTCCAAAAGACTGTTCATGGTCCCAAGGCTCAACAAAGTATCCGGCTGCTCCTCCTTCTCTTACCGTGCACCCCAAAACTGGAACAACCTACAGGAGACTCTCACATCCACCACCAGTTTAAGTTCTTTCAAAACTAAGGCTGTCTCACATTTTAATCTGGTCTGTAACTGTTACATACGCCTATAATATACATCTTCTCTAACTATGCATGCAATGTATTGTATATAATGTATACCCTGTTCATTTATGTAACTGTATTTGTAATCATATACTATTTGTCATATTCACTATGTCCAGGACATACTTGAAAACGAGAGGTAACTCTCAATGTATTACTTCCTGGTAAAACATTTTATAAATAAATAAAATAAAATAAATTATTATGCTGCTCAGAAAGCACTGGTGGCTTCCTCCCAATGCATCCCGATTCGGTGGGTGGAGATAGAAAATCACTATTCAAGCCTATTGGAAACTACATTAATAATGTTGCTAAAAAGAAAATCCAGACTAACATTACTGTAAATCAGACCTTACTGACAATAATCCACTCTCTGACAATCAGAGATAGAGTAGGACTAGATAAAGGTATAACAGGCTACTCTAGCATGCTAGAGTACAGAGGGAACCCAAAAGAGATGGGCTCAAAGCACCCCACTATTTGCACTCATTACCACAATTCACAATTAGATTATCCAATGTTCCAATAGCCAGATCCCAAACAGGGAAAGTATGAGCGACAAAAACAAAAAAGTTTTATTACATATATAGTTACACACTAAATGGTTAAAATTGTTAAAATTCCCCACAGAGGAGGTGTGGAGAAAAGAGGGTAAAGGTTACTGATAAGCTATAATAGAAGCAGTAGTCAAAAAGATCCCTTCTCTCTCTTGCGGTCATTCGGTCATGCGGTACCCACTATCTGTTATCAGTGGCAGTATTAGTACACTTTAAATGCAGAAAAATCATAGAGATTTATGAGCTGTGTATATACGGCAAACAAGTGTTGAATGTTGCCAAAATACAACCTTTTCTAAACCATGGGTTTCCCCTATGGGAATACGTGTATATCCCAGGTTTTGCCAAAAAATCCTTGCTGTGTAAATTTTACCTCATAAGATACAAATTAACAGCTTGTAATAAGGGCTGAATAGGACGTCGCGGAGGTGACGTCACGCAGGAGTGGCGGTCCATGCGGTCGATGCAGATCAGCAGTACACGGCTTGCATCCTACTCCCTTACCTATCAGGTTTGCTGTAACCCTTTGTACATCCTCTATATTTACTAGTTATAGCGGTATTCATTATGAGTAAACAGGCTGTGCTTGTGAGCTTCTGTATTTGACAGAGATGATACTATGTGGCAGAAATTATTGGACATTATATTATGTGGCCAGAGTGTCTTTCATTAGACCATATGTTGAATAACGATTTTCTAAATCCACATTGACAGTTTCAATTTTCTGCCTGGAGGTGTATACTCTGTTCCCTGTTTTAGGCTGTATGTCCTCTATAGCCTATACTCTGATATAATCATACCATGGAGCAGCTTTTGATTATTACAAGCTGTTAATTTGTATCTTATTAAGCTTAGAAAAACTCACGCATGGCTCAACGACACTACTAAATAATTTAGAAGGATATGGGGACCATGGTAAGAGAAACATACTCACTCAACATTTGAAAAGACAGCCCTTCTCTTATAACCAAAGAGATTGAAATAAAGAGGCTAAAACACAAACCAATTGAGAGTAGAGCTATTGGTTAAGAATCCTTGAGAACAAGGTTAAGAGAGAACATGATTTTTTTTCCCCCAAACGTTTTTATTAGGCAAAAGTAGTTATACAACAAGTCATAGCTTATACATAGCCTAATACACATGGTTTTTCAAACATATAGGAAAGACAGGATAGAACATCAGCGAGGCCTCTTGGCCTCATTGTGGGCCTCGACTGATAAGAAAGGAGGAAGGGGGAGAGAGAACATGATTTTACCTGACATCATATATGCACTCCATCACTCATCCCTGGTGTTCTGCAGCCCTCTGATCTTTCCCTCTACCCCCCCCCCCCCGGTTACTGTATGTTCAACCACCTACTGTACCCACCTACCCCCCCACCACCACACCACCCCCCTTTTTTTTTTTGGAAGATATTAATAGTATTTTTTTTTAACATAACGAAATGATTACCCTCTTTGTAAAAGAGCATAACATTGTGTAAGCTTGGTTCCCCTCCCTCCTTTTTTCTACCCCCACTACCTATGAAAATCAAATAAAAATGTAGTTAAAAAAAAGAACAAGATCAGAAGAGACAGATATAAAGGTCCTGATCATAAAATCATAGAATTGAGGCCTTGCGGCATTAATGATCCTAATTTGATCATCCATCTGCATTCCCGTTGCAACAGCAACCTTTCCAAATCACCTCCCCTGATCCCCAAAACCACTTTATTGATGGCAAAGGCCTTTAGGACAGATGAATCAGAATTATGTTTAGATTAAAAAAAAATGTTGATATTTTTGGGGGCATTTTATTTTCTGTTCAGTTTTTTTTTTTTTTACTCTGATGCATTATTCAGGAGATGTAAGCATATAAAATTTGATGTCCCAGAGGTTAAACGGGAGCACTCCTCAGAGCCCTGTGCAGTTTAAAGGTTACTATTGTAATCTCAGAAATTAGAGATTAAGAGAATCATGATTTTTAATGATACATTTTTGACAGTGGCCTTGAGCTCGAATTGACCAGGCATGGCTGCAAAAATGAACCTCTGAGAATATCCACTTATGTAATAAATGCTTAAAAACTGATGAGTACTCTTATCCGCTAATGCAGATTGACCACTCAAATATGTTAATAATTATACAGTGCGGAAATATACCATTACGTTTGTGGTCAGTAAGTCTGAAAATATTGCTCCCTGTTGAATGCATCTTAAATTGATTATAATGTGTATATTTTTCTAATCTGTACATTTTCCAAGGTCATTACATACATAGCAACATTTATTAGAAAGGTTTTAGTCCCATCTGCATTAACAAAATTGTCTGTTTGCACATCTGAATTGTACGCACTGAGAGATTCTACATACCACAAAAATGTTACAAACAGAATGTTAAACATATAGTAGCCACGTTTGCTGATGCACAAAGGTCTGAACAGCTATTTGCTAATATCAATAATGAATGTAGGTTGTCATGAATAAATCAAAGGTTATTATAAAAAATCTTGGAATGTGTGAATACACGCTATAAATTATTAAGCTATGTAATGTGTATGTGTTGCTTGTTAGATTTTTTTACTTACATTTATCACAGCTTCCGGATTGGATAATCAGTTTTTAAACCTTTTTTGCAGCAATAGTTATTTGTCTACCAATGTATTGGAGTAGACAGTAGCTAGTTTAAAAAAATATGAGATCTTGAGTTTTGCAATCCATATATATTATATCTAGCATATTTTCTGTCAAGTATTGCATGTTGTACTTTAGTGGATATATCCTGAAAAAAAATGATTGTCAGTAACAATGATCAACTAGTACAATACTGTATGTACAGTAACAAACTTTTTTAGTCAACTAAGATAATATTTTAATTCTGAGATATCTGATGGTTTGTTTGCCTCAATTTCCCCCCTGTTTAACAGCCAAATAACGGATACATTTCCTCACTCATTCCACCTAGTGGTCAGGACTGCTTCTACTAATTTATTATACATACTCATCAAACAGAAGCATACCATGGTTATTAAAAAAAAAAAAATCTTAATAAATATAAAGCTTTGGCATTAAAAATGTAAAGGGGGAAGTACTGTAAGTAAAAATGGGAAAGACTGGATTTACAGGTGTAATAAGAGTAACACAACTATTTTTAAGCTCCAGACTAAAAAACCTAGATGGTGCAACTGGAGCAGATTCATGAAGCACTGGTAGTTTAGTGCAAACCGATTTGGCATTAATTTCTAATAAAGTTAAAGTTGGATGGGGTGTGCTAACTAAGCCATAGTCTTAGAAACAGCTCTAATGTAGCTAATTGTGCTATTTAATATCCAAAATGCAGGAAAGTGTTCCATTTAATCTTTTGAAAATGTTAGTGTTCTAGCAACATTATTATTGGATTTCAAGTATAGCATATTCAACATTAAAACATTGAGCAATACTAGTTATGTCAAGTTACTGAAGCGTAATTATTTTTCTGCTATTAAATTGTCACCTGGCATCATGTCAAACTGTACGGGGAGTTGTCATCCAAAACGAGTGTACGTGCAAACAAAACTATTTGTAGAAAAATAAATACCTTAGGTGTTACTAACAGACAAATAATTATCCTTAAGAAAAGATGGCACAATTATAGAAAGCGTTCAAAAAATGATGTCTTTATCAAAGAGTCTTGTGCAGCAGTTGAAGCGCTAACTGAACAAGATTTAGGAATTGAGGCCACACTGCAGCCAGAACAAATGAATTGAATTGTCTGATTTGATACAACATGTGCAGCAGTACTGAGAAATACCATACAGTAGGTATGTTTCACATCATTACTTAAAAAATAGTAATTTGTTTTTCCATTAGTCGCATTTGCAAAACCCATTTTATAGAACCTCTGTAATGCCATAGTGTTCCGCTAGCTATATATAGCAACGTCAGCATTTGCATGCTCAAGAACATTATAAAATGTTTTATATGGTTTAAATCTGTTAACATTATATACCATAAATATTACCAAATCTTAATTACTATACATATCCAATGTCATCCAAAATATGTATGCTGGCTAAATTGGCAACTGTTGTAAGCAACGAACAATACGCTTGGGAATTCATATTTTTATGGTTGTTAGAAACTGAACATTGAAACAGAACATTGAAAATAATGATATAATAGGTCAACTATAGATTGAAAAACATATTTAACTCATAAGATAGCTTTTCTTTCTTAATTTAATATTTAGATGCATGTGCATGAAACTTTTTTTAACACTTAGATGTTTTTGTAGATGTGCACAAAAAATAAAGCTTCAAATAATATGTCTTCTTTGGAATATGCCAATTATTGTTCTCCTGAAATCTCTGAAATGGAAAGGACAAAATTCAACATGGGAGAATAATCACAAAACTTTGTAAAAAGAAATGATGTTAACGAGGCAAGCTTCTCATCAGTAGAAAGCAATATTATGATAATCAACAACAATGTTGCATCAATTCCATGTGTGCTCTCTTAACTCTTCATACTGTAGAAAAGGAAATGCCAAAAAAGCAATTTGTTGTAAAAGATCATTTTTCACAGATTCATTCTGTATGAGCATGGAAATAGATTATGTAACATTAATGATACAATGATCAATCTTCCTTTGCCATCATGTGGAAAGCCAAAACAAAGTTACCCATGCACAAGTGAGCAGGAGAAGAACACACATACAAATCGATTCAATCTCGGATATCTCATATCTGGAGATCTATCCTTAACATTTGGAAATGCAGCAATGTTAAAGCAAATATCCTTGTTTTTTAAAGTTTAGTTCACTTGTTGGAAATTGTATATATGTTGGCATTAATTTACGTAATGGATTTAGGACTTATGCTAGTTATCCTCTAAATGAGGGAGTGGCTCAGTGAGTAAAAGACACTGACTGGCACTGAGAGTTTGAAGCCGAGGCAGCCTGCTTCAATTCCTGGTGTCGGCTCCTTGTGACCTTGGGCAAGTCACTTTATCTCCCTGTGCCCCAGGCACCAAAAACATAGATTATAAGCTCCACGGGGCAGGGACCTGTGCCTGCAAAATGTCTCTGTAAAGCTCTACGTAAAAACTAGCAGCGCTATACAAGAACATGCTATTATTATTATTTTTAAAATCAGTTTGAAATATATTATACTGTACAAGTCAATATGCCAACTATTGATTGTAAAGTTCTAGATGCTAGGAAATTCACAGTGGCCAATAACTCTACAAGGTACAAGGTCTGGAATGGCTTTGGTCCTGTCAGTAATAGGATCAAGATTATCTCAATTTTTCATATAAATCAATTATAACTTTTGCAGTCAGGTGGTCAATCAGTGGTTAAGTCAAACGTACAAGAAATAGAAGCAAGTTCCATGTAACGGTGCTCAGTAGATAGAGGAAGCATATAACGCAGAAATAGTCCTGAATAAGAACAATGATTGAATGTTGATAAGCTATAATCCAGCCTTGTGAGACTACTGGACCCAGTGCATATGTATGTCATATGAGGGGTTAAAGCAATAACCGTCCAAATAGTGGAGACAATTAACTGTATAAGTCAATAAAAAACCAGAAAGAAATGCTCCACTGGACACTACCCTCTAGAACAGCACTGATAGCGGTCAGCTCTCCACACTGAATAAAGTAGAAAATGTAGTACTCACATGAAGGCAGCTTATCTGACGCATGCATCACGCTGGCAGGTAACAGAGAAAAACAATCGTAGGATTGAAGCGGAGCACAGCTATGGCAGAAAAGGGGGCTAACACCAGCAAAAATGAAGTTAAAAACTATACTTTAATAAACATGGCATACAGAGAATAAAAAGACACTCTGACGCGTTTCAGGCAGAACGCCCTTTATCAAAGAGTGAATTCGCATCTGTCATACTCACACTTTTGTAGGGGATCCCCCGCCTAATGTCACGGAATGACGCAGTGCAGAATGGCGCGAAAGCTGGAGAGACAAATTCTATTGGTGGAACTCGTCTCCTAATGAGCTGCTTGAGAAGGAGGTGCGTCCCGTGTAAGCGGGGGACCGCCAACCAGAAGTAGCGAGCAGATGTAAACGGACAACGGACAATAAAGTTGGATTAGCAACAACAACAAATAATGACAAAAAAAATTAAAAAACATTGTATAAACAAATAGCGAACTAGTTTCCTATATGAGAGAGAAATTTAGAGGATTTCAACATACATGCATTCAGTAAATATTTAAATATCTCTGTAGATAATGGGAAATAACCCTTATTAATCCATGAGAGTACAATCATAACTGTCATGACACTATGTAAATTATGCATCAAACTTGATAGTAAGAGTGTCAAGATTGTAAGGCAGACAATTATTACAAGCTATATATGGATATGTCAAACAAGAAGAAGAGACTATAAGGAAACCAATAGAACCAACAGAACTATATAGGATAAATAATCAATGTAATTGATATACAGCAAAAATAGAATGGTTTTATCCTATATCTATGTATTGTCATGAAATCAAAGTTCTATCGGTATATGGTCATGAATTATGTATCACCATACATCCATTGTCAATAAAACACTTACTTCAAGAAATGTTTCAATTCCCAATCCAGGTTCATGCCCTTGGGTGCTAATGTCCCAAGGGGATAAATCCAATGCATCTCCCTACGATTGAGGAGGGTTTCTCTGTCCCCTCCCCTAACATTAGTATGTATATGTTCTACAGCATTGAATGAGAATGTACTCAGTGTCCCATGGGGGCAATTAGTAAAATGGCGTGCCACTGGGAATCTTTCATCTTTGTTTTTAATACTCCTTACATGTTCATTGATTCTTACTCTGAGTGCTCTAACGCTCCTTCCTACAGCCGCGGCCCATTTTATTCTCCAACATCTCTGAATTTTTTCGGGGATTTTTTCCGAATGCCACGCACTTCACTGCATTCATGCCGCATTCATGTTGCATTCATGTCGGCGTCACCCGCGGTTGATGTGTTTATTGATGTGTTTATTGATAATGGTTCGGATTTAATTGGTTGCAATTCTTCACGTATCCGCCAGGTGGCAGATATTCATGAATTGTAATGCGCATGTGCTTCAGTAATGTGTCGACTTGCAGGTGTTTAAAAAAATACCACAGTGGTCCATTGTAAATTGACCTTGGTACTGAAGAAATTACAATAATGTATCAATTTAGGCTTTTCATATTAAAAAATAAATGCACAGTGTCTGGTCTTGTTTTATTGTCCTGAGAGTCCCGACATGATTGCACAACTGCAGTCCGTGTTCCAAAAACCGGACAGAATATACGCTTATTTAATATGGGCCACAATTAATTCAACAGATGATAAGATGACAACAGTTGGTTTTTACAAATTTTCACCAGATGCTCATGTGTGGAAGCGTGCAATAAGGAAAAAGTTATGTATCGATCCGTGTTTTTTTTCGTATTGATCCCGCACACGGTCTTAATGGAGGGTATTGGTGTGTAGCACCAGATTTTTCCTGTATCTTTGATCATGGAGACTTCAAAAGGCGAAAGGTCATGTTAAAACCAACTAAGAAACGTCAGTCGCAGGCAAGCTATGCGCCAGCGACAGCGCCAGCTTTCAATAACGGTCCGACCATCAGTGAAAACATGGTGACCAGCAACCCTTGCTGTCTGTCCCTGCCCGGATACCTGCAGCCTGAGCCGGATTTCGCGTACAGATTCCAGCAAGCTTGCATGTACCAAAGCGATTTCCAGCCTCATCAGCTGACTACAGGTGTAGTAGTCCGCTGTCATCTGTCAACTACGTGTATAATCAAGAATACGGGACTGCCAGTGGCTCGGCGCCAGCTGATTGGCAAAGTCTATGGTGCGTAATGTTGCCGTATTTTATTCTGTTTTTGAAATATCAATATCAAAGCACAGTCAAGCGATTCTCCTGTAAGCAATATCATTGGCTGAGCAGCTTCTACAGTAGATACTGAGAAAAAAGAGGGAAACCCCCAAGCTGATGCTACAAATACTGCAAAGTCCTGTATCATAAAACGTAATGAAGTACCATTACAAATCGGTGAGCATAAAAAATCAGGCAATAAGTGTCCCGTGAGTAATGGCCGATGGTATGTGTGAGGCCAGTGCAGCTCTCACCTCACCTGTACTTCGCCGGTGTGCCCTCAAGCTGATCCGATGGTACACTCCCCCCCAAACAGACGGTGGTATTACTGCCCAATGCTGTGGAGGGGGTGGTGGCTGATGGGAAGACGGAGGGCGATCCACTCCTCCGCAATGGCCGTCTCTGTCAGCTGTGATCTGCTCCCGGTGTACAGGTAAGGGACTGGAGTGCCGACTGCACACTGGCTGGAAACTGGATCCACTCAGCAGCTCTGGAGAAAATCCTCAGGATGGAACTGCTGCACTGCGACTGCATATACCGGTGCGTGCTGCTATACCACTAGGTAGTGCAAGGTAAATAAAAATGAAGGTAGAGCACTGCCAAAAAAAGAGAGCAAAGGGCTGGGGCAAAAAATAACAATTATTTATTGGGCATATAAACCAAAAGGACAAACACACAATTTAAAACTCTGACGCAAAGATAAAGCGCCTCCATGGCGGGAAACACGTCAGAGTTTTAAATCATGTGCTTGTCCTTTTGGCTTATATGCCCAATAAATAATTGTTATTTTTTGCCCCAGCCCTTTGCTCTCTTTTTTGGCAGTGCTCTACCTTCATTTTTATTTACAGTAGATACTGAACAATTGGTGGAAAGCTAGGCGCATGCGCATTGGAACCTTCTTGAAACGCATATGCGTGTCATCACATCGACAGTAGGCGCATGCGCATGTGAACAGGAGACGCCCCCCGAGAAAATTATTGGTGGGATTGACTGTGGGAACTTCTTTAGGGGACTGACTGACCATTACAGTAAAACTTGTACTTTTGTTTTTCCTCAGAAAATAAAACTTTGTCATCTCATGCGGAAAACGGCAAATGGAGGGATTTCGATGGATAATATCGCTTTGTGTAACAATGCCTGCACATTGCTGAATCGGATTTTAAAAAAACACGTACCGGAGTCAACAGTGTAGTGGCCTATGTTATTGATTAGGATAGAATACTGTAACTGAAAGCTTCATAGAAAACCTGAAACAGTATGCTATTGTTTTCAGACCGTATACAATACTTTTTTATATATATATATATACTGTATAATAAACTCGAAAAATAAAAAGTTTGCATTTATTCTACATGTATTCCAGTACATATGTGTATTCTATACCCGTAGAGCATGTATTGTTTTAATACTCTTGTGATGTACTGAGCATGCCTACAATATACAGTACAGTACGGTACAGTATGCCTGGACAGTACTGTACTGTATGTTCTAGAAACACTGTATTTTGTTACAGTATAAAAGGAGATAATGGAACAATTTAAAACAAATCAACAATTTCTTTTATTGGTAGAGTAAGTACAAAAACATTTATTTACAAATACAATTTAAAAACATTTAAAGTGTACAGCAATTCAAAACATTTACAGGTGTATGGTGTATTGCTAGTAAAAACATTTATGTACAGAAAGTCAAAACATTTACAGGTGTATGGTGTACTGCTAGTAAACTGAGGAAAAAAGAGAGATCCAGCGCTCCACGGATTTCAAGATAATTAATTTATTGTGCCACACGACGTTTCGACCATCAGGTCTTTTTCAAGTGACAAGGCATACTCAAATGAGGGTCTACCTAGTATATATACCCTCCAACATTAATCAAACAAGTGAAAAACAAGTGAAAACAGTTACATAATCACCCCAGCTGCTCCCAATCCGCTTCCCCTGATCAGTGCTATCTCCATGCATAGCCATAACAGTCCATGAGAGTTCATTTCCGGTTCCTGTGTCCATTTCCGGTCTGTGCGTTCCAGTGACGTCACGGGACTCTTCCGCGCATGCCCATGCGTTCCAGCATCGTCATCGTCTCCCCGTCGATCTACAGTGACGTCAGTCTTCTTGCCTGAGTAGTTTATCCTTCCCTCGTGATGCTGTGGGGGCTGTGTATTCGCTCTATGAGCTGTAAGCCTTCCATCCTTCTGCGTCTCGATGTGGGAGGTGCTCCTGCGTCCTGTTTCTTCACTGTCAGATCTCTGGAACCTTGTAGTCCTTACATTGGTACTGCTAGTAAAAACATTTATGTACAGAAAGTCAAAACATTTACAGTAGGCTGGTGTACAGTACAGTAAGTCAGGCCTGCACAACTCTAGTCCTCGAGGGCCGCAAACAGGATAAAAACGTTTTATCCTGAAAACCGGGCCTGTTTGTGGCCCTCGAAGACTGGAGTTGTGCAGGTCTTGTGTAAGTAAAAACATTTCTTTATTATACAAGTAAAAACTAGCAACAAGTCAAAAAATAAACAACATTTGAACAGTCACGCAAATTCAATCACCACCAGATTGTCCTTCCAGGGCCGATGCCTTGTATGACGCAAAATGCCATTAATGGCGTCTCTCACGATTTTCATTACAGGATCTGTAATTGAAAAATAGCACCGCAATTCCTCCACAATAGTCCTTCTTAAATTTTCAGGAAGCGCCCCTTTTTATCGATTTCCTTCGTAGTTTACATTTATGGCATACTTCTGGGATAAACCAGCACTCATCACCCCATACTTCTCCCTGAATGGATTGGGCAGCTCGCGCAGGATGATGTCGGCCACCGTATCGATGCAAGCATATGTGGGTTGGATTCTGGGAGCAGGTGTTCTTCTGGGAGCGGGTGTGCTTGTGGCGGCGGGCGAGGGTAGGTTGTCTGGGAGGATGCTTTCCTCCTGTCTTGCTCGCCGTGTTGTCTCCTGGCGTGGTCTTGACGGGGTTGTCATGTCATCCTCATCAACGGCATACATGTACACATATTTTTCTGGTGGAGGGGGTGCGCTTGGTGATGGAAGGCGGTCGAAGGTCCCATTCATCCCATCCATGCCACCCTCCTGCTCTGGCGTCGAGATACAGGGGCATGAACTCCGAGCAAATTATGTATCCCGCTATGTCAGTCTCTATCTTCTCCATCTGTTGATCCATCTTCTCCATCCGTTGATCCATCTTCTCCATCCGTTGATTCATATTTAGCATGGTCTCTAAAAGAAGATCTATCTTTACCAGCATAGTAGAGTTCCTGGGGATATCGACACTTAACCCATTCAGCATGCGGTCTAACGAGCTGGATCTTGTGCATGGGTTGCTGTGGATATCTGGGTGGGTGCTATTGAGGATGAGATGGGGGTTCCTTGGAGAGAAGCGGCAGCGTCGTCAAAGAGGGATAGAGAAAGTGACCTGTGGATTCCCGGGAGAGAAGCGGCAGAGTCGTCTAAGCGTAATGGAGAAAGTGACCCATGGATTTCCGGGAGACCAGCGGCAGCGTCGTCGAAGAGTAGTGGAGACGATGGGCTGTGGGTTTCCGGGAGAGCAGCGGCAGAGTCGTCGAAGCGTTATCGAGGAAGTGGCCTGCAGGTTCGATGGGTTGGCTGCCATTTGTTTTGCTTTGAGTGTACATCACCGAATTTCTTCTTGACATAATAAGGCTTCTTAGCCTTTGGGGTCAGCAGAAGGTTTTCTTTATTAGCCTTAGCCTTTCGCTTTGGCCTTGGCTTGGAAATGGCTCCTGCCTCTCGCTTTTTCTGCATGACAGGCACGGCAGAGGTGAGTGGGTTCTTGCGTCCGTAGAATCGGGGTTGATCCATGGAAGCAGATGGCACAATGCAGTATCTGGACAAGGGAAAGTTCAGATACAGATAATCGAGTGGTGGGCTTTGCAAAGTGTGTAACCTTTTATGCATGGCGACAAGGTACAGGTGTTAAAAGTGGGCGTACTCTAATGTGAGTCATTAACGTATAAATACACCATCCATTTTGTGGATTCACTGCACATTGAATACACATCGACTAAACATCGAATATACATTCTTGTGCTTCTATTTCTTACTACTCACAGCAATGCCTGTTAAAAAGATTTCAAAGGATCTCAGCATGAGAATTAAGGAGATGTACACGAGCGGACAACGAATTGCAGATATCCAACGCTGGTTAGCTGCTTCTGGCCTCGTTGTGCCATCAACCACTGTGTGCTATCATGCACACGGAAAAACCAAACAACGCACGAGGATACCAACGGTAACTAACGCGTAAGTATATTTATATTACTATATAATTCAGTATATCTATCTATTATTGTTTATATTGCTGCATATTAATATAACTATATAGTATAGATCTATCTAATATTATAGTTATTTCTGTTTATTTATATAACTATATAATACAGTATATCTATTATTGTTTATATTGCTGCATATTAATATAACTATATGTTATAGATCTATCTAATATTATAGTTATTTCTGTTTATTTATATAACTATATAATACAGTATATCTATCTATTATTGTTTATATTGCTGCATATTAATATAACTCAATAGTATAGATCTATCTAATATTATAGTTATTTCTGTTTATTTACAAACTATATAATACAGTATATCTATCTATTATTGTTTATATTGCTTCATATTAATATAACTATATAGTATAGATCTATCTAATACTATAGTTATTTCTGTATATTTATAGTACTATATAATACAGTATATCTATTTATTATTGTTTATATTGCTGCATATTAACATAACTATATAGTATAGATCTATCTAATATTATAGTTATTTCTGTATATTTATATCACTATATAATACAGTATATCTATCTATTATTGTTTACTGTAAATGATGTGCTGTACTTGTGGCCTACTGCACTGTAACTTACAGGATTGTTGTTTTTCTTTACACTGTAGGCTAGGGAGACAACTCTTCTGGTCGACAAAATAAGTGAAGAGAATGATGAGAAGAGTGCATTAAGGGTCAAATACACTCTGCTTCAAAATCACAATCTCACTGTATCCAAGACCAGCATAAAGAAGATGAGATGCAGAATTGGATGGAAATATGGGCGTGTGAGGTTAGTACTGACAGTACAGGAGGTTAAAGTGTTGTTTAAGAAACTGTACTGTACTGTACCTATAAAATTATTCCTTGTCATTACAGAGCGTACCCTATGATAAGGGACGTTAACAAGATCAAGAGAGTGGTCCAGGCCAGGCATGGATCGACAGTGGAGAAACTTTCCAGGATTGCATCTTCACTGACGAGTCTACTGTATCGCTGGAGAGATTTGCCACCTTTGCATTCCACAAAAAAGGTCGCATATCTATGAAGCCGCGTCCAAAACACCAGTGAAGTTGCATGTGTGGGGTGCCATCTCTAGGCGTGGACCAGGATGCATTGTCATCTTTGAAGGTAAAATAAGTCACACACTGTACTAGTGTGCAGTTTTTTGAGCACTTTTCTTTTCTTGTTATAGGAATCATGAATAAAGCTTTCTTTCAAGAGAAAATTGGGCCTGAGATTGTGGAATACATCACACGTGAGTTCCCAGATGGTCACTGTTTCTACCAGGACAACAATCGGAAGCACACCGCGTCAACAGCGCATATTCTGGAGCGCGGTATCAACTGGGTGAAGATGCAAGCGGAGTAAGTGCGGTAACCGTGTCTCATTTTTTTCCCACTGTTTTTACTGTGACTCTCTTTAACTAATTGTTCTTTTTTTCCCCCTCCAATGACAGATCGCCAGACTTCAATCCTATCAAAATGGTCTGGCATCAGCTGAAGGATCATATCCGAAAAGTCGTGAAACCCTCCAAAAAGGATGAGTTGGCGCAAGGCATAAGAGTTTTTGGAACGATGTACTCACCGTGGAACGATGCAATAAATATATTGACCATATTGCGACTGTGTTGCCCATTGTGATCGAGCGTAATGGGCAAGCATCAGGAAGGTAGTATGGTATAGTACTGTACTGTAGTATGGTAAGTACAGTATGATACAGGTAAGTATGGCACAGATTTTTTCTTTCCTGAGAGAGCAGCACTAGCCATCCAGTTACAAAGTATTTAACAGTAGTTACAGTATACAGTAGTTCTAGTATAGACTAGTTTGACAGTACTCCAGTGTATCTGCATACTGTAGTCCAATATGGAGTAGCTATACAGTACACAATGCCATAATATTCACCTAACTGCACACATTTTTTTCTTTCCTGAGAGAGCAGCACTAGCCATCTGGTTACAAAGTATTTAACAGTACAGTAGTTACAGTATACAGTAGTTCCAGTATAGACTAGTTTGACAGTACTATCTGCATACTGTAGTCCAATATTGAGTAGCTATACAGTACACAATGCCATAATACAGTATGCACATAACTGCACTAATTTTTTCTTTTCTTGTCTTTTCAGAGAAAAAAGGATGGACAGGGGGAGGAGGGGTATCATGTCTAAATTTTGTGAACTGTGTGTACAGTTAATTGTATCTAAACTGCAGTCATGATTTACACAAAACCTCCCCTCTCTCAATGAACTACACAGAATGAGGAAGAAGATAAAGACGGAAAATTTGTATTACTGTTTTTATTATTATCAATGTGCATTATTCATGATTATCCACTGGCCCTCAATTTTCAACCCCACTGCCCCCTCTCTCAATGATTATTTGTATTTTTTTTTCCTGATAAAATAAAATACATATTTAATTACATTAAATTTTTATTTCTTTGAACTTTAAATTCACTGTGAATGTGTGTGTGGGGGATTCTTCAAGTAGACATACAGTTTTAATAATTGGTTACCTTTTTAATAATTGGTTATATAATCAGATTAACACAAGGGAAAGCCAACAATAGCTAAATTAACGAATGGTCTGAGAGAGGTTGAAAAGCACAAAGACAAGCTTTTGAAAATGAATGGTTTTGGAGAGGAGTCGATAAGAGGTTGAAATCCTTGAGCGAGCCTTGTGTGTGTCTTTGGGGGGGAGGGGGGTAAAGCTGCATGAAGGATTAGCTGTATTGTAGTTCAAAGACATGACATTTTCAACAGGCAGGTCAACATAATAATTTGATCCCCACACCCCCAAATACATAAAAATCACACAAATCAATCATGTGCAGTCAAACGCACAGTGTCGCAGTCAAAAGCCACAGCACAGATTGAATATCGTAATATCAAGATGGTTTAGGCAGTTTTTTGGTCATTCACTCTTGAAATTTTTTTCCCCCAATGAGCATTAATAGTCAACACAGAATAAATCAAACCAGGCTCTGCACTGCTACGTTACACACATGTAGGAATGTGATGACAGGAATGTGATTGAAATCAGAAAGACACCCATTCAAAGGAAGATGTGGGAGAGGTGTACTGTAGATAAGATAAGAAGTTGAAATACTGCAGTGCAGTAAATTAGCCTGTGTGTGTGCGGGGGTGAGCGAGGGGAGAGTGCTGTATACAATACGCAGAAATGTGATGCTGTTACAGTACACGCCTACTGTATGCGTTTCAACAATGTTTAAATGAAACATATAGCACTGTACATGCATGTATAAATATGCAAATTTACAATTACTGCGCGCGCACACACAGACTGTGTACCGACATAGGTTGAACTGCTACAGTATTAGACTTTGAAGACAACAGCTCGCGAATGCCCACCTGAGTTTTTAGACGGTATTGCAGTATTGCAGACAGCGCTAAGAATATGCTAATATTACGAGCGCTAAAATACCAGAGCATATTCCGGAAAAAAAGAAAATATACTGCATCTGCCCACGGTTATCAGAGTTGCGCCGCTACGGCCGCATTAAGATAAAGGCGGCCGCAGTTGTACATACCCACTCCTGCATGCACATCTAAGCAAGTAGATAACAAAGTTAGTATTGCATGTTATAAAAGAACCAATGTTGTATTTCTGGTCTGTATAAACAATTCTAATAGATTTGATAGATGTTGCATATCTGCAGAGATTACAATCCCCACATTTGAAGAAGCCCTTAGGTTTTTTTCTAACATTATTTTTTGCCGAATATAATAAAAATATAATAAATATAATAAAAATATTTTTTTCGGCAAAAAATATAGGGAGATATTATCTCATTCTATTTTCACTTAAATGTTTTGTCTGTGTTTGTTAACTGTAGGAAGGTATGGGTATTAACCCTTTGGTATTCCGAGGCTGCTACCCAGGCTAAAACAGATACTGTCCATTGGTCATGGAGAAAGACACCAGTAATAAAAATATATAGATATAAGGCTATATAAGCCCATCCGGAATCACATCAGGGTGGTGGGCTAGGATTTTATCCAGTAGAAGTACAGAGAGGTATCTCCTGGAGAGGTGCCTCAGGGTAAGTCACTGGTCCGGTGTCCGTCAGCCTCACCTCCACCCTGTGTCCTGCGACAAGCAAATTAGCTGGTCAGAACTCACAGACTCCGTTCCAATGTGGTAAGACGCTGAGAAAACTGCAGCTTCTGTCTCTGCTGCCCGTGGTGTCGGCATGCTCCAGCCGGAAAAAGTCCATCATTGGACGAAACGCGTCAGAGTGTATGGTTCCTGATGCTCACTGTTAGTTTTAATAAAGTTTTTTACTTTTTTCAATGTGTTGGCTGTTGGAGTTGCTGTGACCACGGTTCACCATTTCCTCCTTGTGTTTGTTAACTGATCACTTTCGTGTAGACTACTCCCCTTCATTTACATACCAACATCTGATAGAGATTGCAATCACTGTTGCGATTGGAAGATATCCGAATGAATGATTAGGGAGATGCTACAAGAAGGTCATTCAATACTTACCTGTTACTCTTTGATAAAGCACACTGCGAGTGAAACGCGTTAGAGTGACTGAATCAGTTTTTTCTGTCCATGATTTTATATGAATACATTTTTCTAAATACTCATCTCACGACTGATGCTGTGCACCGGTTTTTGTTCCCCTTTGGGGAGTTACTACATGCTGATTCTCCATACCAGGGAGCACGTAGACCAGAGGATCACAGGCCATTTGAGATTTAAAGGCTGCTGGCCACCGTATTACATGCCTCATTTCGTATCCGGCATTTGGTGACGTGGGGCTGATTGAGGAGAGAGGCTGGGAGTACCGTCGGAGCAGGTTGCGGACAGAGGGTTGAGCTGCTGAGACTGCCGCCGGAAGAAGTGGCAAGCTGGGGGACACCGAGACCCTACAACTCGACACAGCCAGTGCCATAGATGATGATCCAGTCGAGATACATGTCCTGACCACATACCTGAAAGGGGTGAGCAACGGACCTACCGGAGAGATACATATATATCGATGCCCTCCATTTCACCACCCGGTCACCAGCCGTTAGTAACTAACTCTCATTGAGAGTAAATATTTGTTCCATTTACAGCGGAACTGTTCCTCTGACCTATCAGACTGTGAGAGACTTTGAGCACCGGAATTAGGAGCTATTGCTCTGATGTTTATTAATACATAGATATAGGATAAAACCATTCTATTTTTGCTGTATATCAATTATATTGATTATTTATCCTATATAGTTCTGTTGGTTCTATTGGTTTCCTTATAGTCTTCTTCTTGTTTGACATACTAGCTTGTAATAATTGTCTGCCTTACAATCTTGACACTCTTACTATCAAGTTTGATGCATAATATACATAGTGTCATGACAGTTATGATTGTACTCTCATGGATTAATAAGGGTTATTTCCCATTATCTACAGAGATATTTAAATATTTACTGAATGCATGTATGTTGAAATCCTCTAAATTTCTCTTCACATATAGGAAACTAGTTCGCTGTTTGTTTATACAATTTTTTTAAATTTTTTTCTTTTTTTGTCATTATTTGTTGTTGTTGCTAATCCAACTTTATTGTCCGTTGTCCGTTCACATCTGCTCGCTACTTCTGGTTGGCGGTCCCCCGCTTACACGGGGCGCACCGCCTTCATCTCAGGCAGCTCATTGGGAGACGAGTTCCACCAATAGGATTCGTCTCTCCGGCTTTTGCGCCATTCTGCACTGCGTCATTCCGTGATTGGAGGCGGGGGATCCCCTACAAAAGTGTGAATATGACCGACGCGAATTCACTCTTTGATAAAGGGTGTTCTGCCTGAAACGCGTCAGAGTGTCTTTTTATTCTCTATATGCCATGTTTATTAAAGTATAGTTTTTAACTTCATTTTTGCTGGTGTTAGCCCCCTTTTCTGCCATAGCTGTACTCCGCCTCAATTCTACGATTGTTTTTCTCTGTTAAGTCAAACGTGTTGACACAGAGGTGATAAAAGAGTGGGCGGCAAAGCAGTTTTCTAAATAACCCTGCATGTTGTTGCATTGTTCGGTGCTATGCACTGTTGCTCGATGGTAAAGAAAAGAATGTTGAAATCCCAGTCCATTTACAAAAAATAATAATGAAATGATAGGAAAAAAAAGTCTATAGTCAAATTTGCTTTGAACGTGATTTGGATAAACTCTTAATGATAATGTTTTATCACATACATATGTTTTTTTGTGTTACGCCGATGCTCGCCACAAACCGGGACCGGACCGCGGGGCTGAGGTGGGGTTATATAATCACCGACCTGAGTCCACGCAGACTGATCCGGAGTGCGCAGTTCGTAGTCGTACATCGCAGGGTCAGGATTGGAGAAGGCAGCATCGTCGTTAATAAAGCAGGAGTTCGGCAACAGGAAGTCAGGAGATCCCCGCTTCAGCTTAGGAGCGTGAGTGCGGGGGTGGCCTCTGCGCGAGGAGCGGCCTCGGCCCATGACGCTGATCTCAGCAGGAGGAGACAGCAGGCTGGACGAAGTTCACCGCATGGCAGCGTCGGGAAGAACCAACGCTTCAGCGCAGAAGTCCAAGGCAGGTCACTGCAAGAGGATCGCAGCAAGCCGCAGGAAAGGAAGGGTAGCCACTGCTAGGAGGGAATGCAGCAGGTACCGGTGCTGGCAACACGCTTCAGCACAGACGTCCCAGGTAGGCCACTACAGGAGAATAGCAGCAGGCCAGTGCTGGCATCAACGCTTCAGCACAGACGTCCAGGGCAGGCCACTGCAAGGATATAGCAGCAGGCCAGTGCTGGCATCAACGCTTCAGCACAGACGTCCAGGGTAGGCCACTGCAAGGATATAGCAGCAGGCCAGTGCTGGCATCAATGCTTCAGCACAGACGTCCAGGGTAGGCCACTGCAAGGATATAGCAGCAGGCCAGTGCTGGCATCAACGCTTCATCACAGACGTCCAGGGTAGGCCACTGCAAGGATATAGCAGCAGGCCAGTGCTGGCATCAACGCTTCAGCACAGACGTCCAGGACCAGGCCTCTGGATACTCAGGAACTTGAAGGTAAGAACACTAGGAGAGAGGCCTGGGGTGGTTTGTGGCAGAGCCAGTAACATAGAGAAATGAATAGTTATGCTCGGCGCTGGTTCAGAGCCAACGCCTAGAATATAAAGGGCGGAGATCCAATCACAGGAGGAGGGTGTGTGAGAATTCCTCCAATGAAGTAGAACAGGGCAGAAGCTGCAATGAGAGGCAGCACCTGTGCCATAGATTGCCAGAGGAAGCCTGCAACTGCACAGGTCTGCAAGGCAAAAGTCAAAGCCAGTAGTGGATTCCTTACATTTTGAAGTTAAACTTCTTTAGCGACGTTCATGTGTTGATTGAAGACAGAAGTCAGTGGAGACGGAAGTGACATCACTCCTAGCAGAAGAGGCGTCAGTGTTGCCAGCTTCCACCAGAAGGAGTCACCCCTGGATGGACGGGACACACACACACATACAGTACACACACACTCTCTCTCTGCTGAACAGCCCCTCCCTGTACGTCCGCCGGGGGGAGGCTTGCAGACTCACCACCGGCTTCTCCAGACGACTGCTGGGAGAGCCTGCTTGAGATCTTCTCCCCGCTGCCCCCTCTCCCAGACTCCCCAGTGGCTTCTCCAGACCACTGCTGGGAGAGCCTGCTTGAGATCCTCCTCTCCCCTCTCCCCCACACACACTGACACACACACTGACACTCACACACTGACACTCACACACTGACACACACAGAGACACTGACACACACAGACAATGACACACACAGACACTGACACACACAGACACTGACACACACAGACACACACAAACACTGACACCCACCCACTGATACATTAACACACACACCTTGCTGATGGCATGTGCTACTGGTATGTGCTATTATACATTGTGCTGCAGGGTCCTCTGACCTGAACAAAACTTTTTCAAATGCATGGAAAATAAAAACTGTTACAAACAAAGCGCAGTCACACACACACACACACACGCACACACACACACACACACATGCACACACACACACACACACACCAGAAATTCACAGTTAGTATAAATATAGAAGTGCAAATAGCTAAAACAGGATGTGTGCCGAGCACGCATGTTCTATGTCAAACTTCTTTGTGTTTTGTCACGGAAATTGTGTTTTGATTTTTAATTTAAAAAATTACCATCACACATACAATTTCTGTGACAAAAGACGAAGAAGTTTCGCTTCAAATGCACGTGTTCGGCACACACACACTTCTAATTTTAAATTTATATTGAAAAGTGTAAAATGCAAATGTAAAAGCTTGATCTTTCACAAAAGACTTCAATGACAAAATGAGGGGGTGCATTTACTAAAGCTGGAAACCCAGTACAAAAAACAGAGCCATATTAAATAAAAGGAATCCCATTCAAAGCAAAGGCAGTTTTTACTTTGATAAGTCTGGTTCAATTTTTTTGCACATACTTTGCCCCAGTTTTGCAGCTGGGAGACTTTATTAAATAACCCTCTATGTGTTATATACAGTAATGGCTAAACAAAAGCATACAGTACGTATTGCTAGCTATTTTTGTATTGCTGCTACACAACAATTACCTTGGGTTTTGGGGGGCATTACTGAAGCACGTGTGTTGGGCAAGCTACTGACTCGAGAACAGTTATTCTTGTGTAGTCATGTTAGTTACCTGTGGTTGTATCTCCAAAGAATGGGAAATAAAAGTAAAAGCAGTTAAGCTACAGTTTGTGGGAATTGCTTCAAAAAGTATCCTTGGTTCATGCTGAGGAAGTACAGATGATAGTTCAACAACATCACTCAATTAGAACAGATCTCCTTGATATTTTGAAATGTCTATCTGTCCTTCTCGAAGAAGAAGAAACTTGACGGTTTAACTTTTTATTAAATGTATTTTAAAAATGGCACATTAATTCAACAAGAATAAAGCACAATATAGTACATATCTGTGATGCACATGTTCAGAGGGTAGAGAATAGGTGACTGGTAATACTCATGAGTCTAAATTGCTCAAAACAATAGACAAATCTATGATTCTTATGGAGACACTTGAATATGTTCCAAACAACCTCACAATAATAGAGCAGAACAATTCAATAGTGTAAATCTGTATTTACTGGAGACACACAGGTGATATATTGCATTCACGAGAAGTCTCGTCACAATAAACCTTTTGGGTCGTTTGTTAATGTTATACCAAAGTTGCCTTGCCTCCCATTCAGCAGAATAGAATGTAGATGCCGTTGGAGAGCTGCCTGTGCACTACAGGTTCTCCCACTCGTTAGTCCAGCCATTATGGGAAACCAAGATGGCCACCAACACTGAATTTGGTGTCCTCAGTGGTTCCCATATCCATGTTGCGCCACAACATCCTTCAAAGAATTATCCCTACAAACCGGAGAAATCCTTGATTTGAGAGCAGCAGACCACGCAGGAACTTATTAGTATCATTTATTTTATTTTACTTACTCACAATCATCACCCACAGTCACGTCTTCTGTTGTAGTTGCAGTGCTGTTTTAGAGTGTATTGAAATTTATTATACACAAATTAATTAAGCTCATAGATTTGACCATGCAATTACAACATATTGAAAACTGTTCATCTGGTTTTTTTTATTTACACATATTAATGAGTTGTGTGGGACTATCTACTTAGAGGGGGTTTTAGCAATCACACGTTTGGTGAAGGCATGTTTTGTAGTAAATAGGAAAATGCACTGTGCTTATATCAAATTTACAAATAAACTAGTAAATGCAGACTTAATTGCATTTGCTGACATATAATCATAATGAATGTAGTGAATGTATGTATGTGTATGTATGTATGTATGTATGTATGTATGTATGTATGTATGTATGTATGTATGGTGTGGTTGTGTGTTATTTTCTTGAAACAATTACAATCATCAAAATTGTATATATTATATAAACTATGTGAACATTTATATATGTATATATTTTACTAATTTAGTATTAATGCTACAAATAGTTTGGGAATAGTAATAGTGATTAAGGAAATTATGATATATATATATATATATATATATATATATATATATATTTTTTTTTAAGTGCTCTTAAAAAAAACTCCATTGGGAAGTCAAATATATGTTGGGACACTTAAATTCATATAAAAATGTATATTTAATCGTCATCCATAAAAAAATCGCTATGCATGAGCATGGGGGTATACCCCACAAACACTGACAGCTGTTTCACATAGACCGACACTTTCAAAAGGTAGCAAGGAAGTAGTTGGGCAGTGAGGTGACCATCCATCGAAGACAAAATGGTCATAGTCCCTCTTATCATCCTGTCTCCCTCCTGTCTTTTGCCTCAATTCCTTGAATGCCTTATATTCTCTCATACTCCATTTCTCACCTCCTATTCTCTCCTAAATCCTCTACAATTTGACATCCTCACAGCTGACTTCACTAAAACATCCCTCACTAAAATAACTCATGACTCTATGCTGCCAAAATCAAAGGTCATTACAGCTTGTTCATATTGCAGAGATCTGCGGCCTTTGATACTGTGGATCACCCTCTTCTCCTTAACATTTTCCATTCTCTTTGTATCATAACAGAGCTCTATCCTGGATTTCCTCTTTCATCTCCCATCATACTTTCAGTGTCTCGTTTGCATACACTTCCTCCTCTGTTGATCTCTCAATGGGTGTACCAAAGGGATTTGACCTGAGACCTCTTCTCTTTTCTCTTTACACACACTCTAGGTGACCTTATCACATCTCTTGGGTTCAAATATCACCTCTATGCTGATGACACACACATTGACTTTTCAACCCCTGACCTAACACCTGCTGTACAGAACAATCTGAATGTCTCACTGTGACTGTATATCATCCTGGTTGTACCTCCTCCGACTCAAACTTAACATGTTAAAGACGAAGCTCCTCATACTTCTTCCTAAGCCTGGCTCTACTGCCCCCTTCTACATTACTGTTGGCAGTTCTATCATACACCCAGTTTTACAAGCACGCTTTCTAGGTGTCATATTTGATTCTTCCTCTCACATTCACAATATAGCTAAAACCTGTCTTTTTCCCTCTAACATTGTAAAGATATGCCCTTTCCTCTGTCGCTCTACTGCTAAAACTCTAACGCAGGCCCTCATTCTCTCCCATCTCTCCTGCTAAAATCCCCCTCCTGACTTCCTATCAAATCCTGTATTACACAGAAAATTCTCCTCCTCATTTTTAAAGCTACTGTATACACTGTTCTGTCCCTCCTTACATCTCAGTTCTAATTTATTGCTATACAGTGTTCCAACTCTTGCTTACTGTTTAAGGATGTCTTCTGTCTATCCCTTTTATATCTACGGCCCTTTCCTACCTAAAACATTTCTCACTCACTGTCCCATATCTCTGAAATTCCCTTCCCCTCAATATCCAACTAGCACCCTCTCTAGCCACCTTTAACACCCATCTTAAAACACACCTCTTCATTAAAGCATATGGGTAGCTCCGTAGCTGATAATGTACACCTAATGCATTGACCGTGGCCCCTTGCAGACGCACTCACCAGAACACCCTTCAACTGTCTCTGTACGTTCTTCCTACTTACAGTACAGTGTAAGCTCTTCAGGGCAGGGACCCTTTTCCTATTGTTACTTTTATGTCTCCATCACTTATTTCCATTATGTGTTATATTATTATATTACATGTATTACTGCTGTGAAGTGCTATGTACTGTACAGTACATAGATGGCGCTATATAAATAAAGATACACTTTACATATGTAACGGATTTTTTGGCCTAGCCTGACCCACCCAATCTCACATTGGCCCCTGTGGTCTAACCAGTCCCCATTACAGTGTAGTGTCTGGTGGTGCACCTGTTGGCAACAGGACTCCTGAGTCTCCCGCATGATGTTGTGTGGGGATTGCCAACCAAACAGGCAGCTGAGGTTGTGTGCTTGAGTCCTACCTAGATCCAGTGCAGCGCCTCCACCTCATCAGGATCCCAGCGTCCGCTTGTGGATGGTCCTGGTGAGGAACTCCTCCGTGGTGCACTCCTCTGTGTAATCACTCCACACTTACACACGAGGGTATGATTTAATAAGATCATCTTTATTGCAAGGCGGTGGGCCAGCTGCCCTTCACAGCGGTTGTACTCAGCCGCTCATGTTCACCGCACTTCCCTCTGAAAGGTGTCTTTTCCCAAATTGGTGGATTCCCTATCTCCCCTTAGAGAGATATTCCCTGTGCCAGGTGCCTGGTCACAGTCTTATGAGCTGCATGCTCCCAAGTCTGTACTCAGACTTGCTCCTTCTACAACCAACCAACTGAACTCCCACCAACAACCAACTTTTGAGCAGTGCTGTGCCTTATGTATACTCTGGGGGCAGGCACAACTCTGACATCACTAATTATGGATTCAGAGCATGTGACCACTCCCATCCATACATAGGGCACCTCACCAGGGTGTGAGGGCAAACCTCCATAATTACTGCTGGCATGCCCATAACTTACCAGGCCTTACTGTCAGCAGGAGAGATGACTGTAATCCATTTTACAACATGTTTACATACTCCCCCTGGTGAATCCCACCGTCCCCGGCTGGGACCTAAATTTGAAGTACCTTTCTTCAGGAAGCACTGTAAAATGAATGGCATACATAATTAGTCACAACATTGACAGATATCACAAACATATTGCGCCAAGCAAGCCCTGACCAGCAGCCCTAACTTACGCAACAGCCATCCTGTTCCCCCTAATAATAGTGACGAGGATCGGGTTTCTTAACTTCCCGACCCCCCATGTCCAGGACTGTCACACTGTAATCACGTGGCAACCCCATTTCAGGTCTATACACCACTTTATGCTTATAGACATTCCTGCCTATACTCCACACCCGCATAAGGTGCTCTATCCTCTCCTCTGCTCTGTTGCCCTTAATGGCACCCCCCTTATTTACCATATACTTTTCTATGGTCTCTCGTAACCACCTGTCCCTATTATCCTCAATCTCCTGCATGAGGGGTTCCGGAACGTAGGGATATTCCAGGCCATGGGAATACTTGTACTGGGCGGTAATAGCCCTCTCAGCCCGGCTGCACTGAGTCAAATTAGCATTCCCTGGCAACACCCATGACAGGGGCTCGTCTGGGTCCACGGGGTCTGTCAGTATACTGGGACACTTGGGCTTTATACTGCCGTGGCAGATTTGAAACCACCGCTCCTGCATCTCCTTTTGCCGCTTCTCGGCTGTAAATTCTCCCTTAGCCCATCAGTAATCTACTACATCGTCCCTTTGTAGTAGAAACCGAGTGCGGTTCATCCATCCCACATAACCCTCGAATAATGGGGCCCACCACCGGGTCTCCCTAACCTTCCCGGGCTCTGACTCTAGGGAGTCTCCCTCCTCTGTGTCCCCCCAGGAAGACACCCCCGATGTCCCAGTAGATCAGGACTTAGGCCACCCCACATGCTTTGGCCTCTCCTCCAACTTCACGATAGCCACGCTAGGGCTCCAACTATTCATGGATGCCTCCCCCGAATAGCCTCCACCCACCGACCCATCATCGGACGTAAAACTCGCCAGTCTCTCCCCAGTCCGTTCCTCATCTGTTCCCTGGGACCCTCCTGATATTCCCAAACTGGACGTGGACCCACGGGAAAAGGTGACTGGGACAGGGGCTTTATCTAGGGCATGGGTTTGGGCATATGGACGGGCAAATGGTTTCCGCGGGGTTCCGACCTGCTCTCTACCCTTAGCGTGTCCAGGATCACTGCGAGGACTCTCCGCTGGCTGAGCCTCACCCTTCTCGACTCTCCTCACAGCCGGCCAGCTCTTTGTTGTCACAGGTGATCGGGAAGCACTGCCCGATCGCCGAGGCGTCGCTGTCATCTCTCCGGTCGTTCCGCTACCTCCGCCGGAAGTGATGTCATCACCGGAACCGGAAACTCCGCCATCTTGAGATGGATCCCCATGCGGGATCTCTTCTTCCAGGACGACGTCTGGAAGTTCCGCTGCCTTCTCTTGCACCGCCTGGGCCTGACACTGCCTTTCCTCCACGGATGCCGTCACCGGAGCTGGTGAGAATGAGGGCTGCTCTTACCGCTCCGCAGGGTGGGCGTGGATCGCCCGTCACCGCTGGACCCGCCGGTCCCAGGAATGGAAGGACTTTGCCTCTCGGCCTTCCGCTCCACTGGCGACACCCGACTCCTCTCACCGATACTCCCGGTAAGTGGTAGTTTCCTCCCGTTTTCACCACAGGATACTGCCACAGGCCGGATCACTGCACCGGACGACACTCTGGGTTCCTCATCGGAGGAATCCGTTCCTACTCTGCTCGGGGTCACCGTTCGCGGCGACCGCCTTTTAGTCTCTCGATTGGTATGCTGACTGACCGCTCCTTTCTCCTCGGGCTCGGCCTTAGCAACCGGCCCCGATCCCCATTCTCCGGGTTCCGCACTTTCTTTCCACAGTGCACCCTATTATCCTCAATCTCCCCCGCGGGTTCGATAGTCTGGATGGGCACAAATGTAGGCATAGGCCACAGGTACTGTGTACCACATTGCGGGCAGCGCGCCGCCGTGCCCACGGTACCGCTGGGTAGCCTGCATTGTAGACAGAGACACACCACAGTCTCGGTGCCCGCCACCCGAATCACCAATAAGCCTCCTGGTACTGAATAGGGTTGTGTGGAGACCATCGTAGTCGCTTCTTGTGGACAGGCCATTGTCTTAGTCGTAGATACTTGCAGCAGCGGTCTGTTCTGTGAACTGGCTCCGCGTGACTGGCAAGCAGGGGTTGAGTTACCAGCCACTCCCTTGACTAGCTCCACCCTCATCTGACAAAGCTGGAAACCACCCCCATTCGTAGCAATTATGGGCGGGTCCCACAGCTTAATAGGTTGTCCTTTAATTGAGCCACACCTTTCACAGTCCTGGAGGGCGCGGCCACAGCTTTCGCACCATTACCCCCAACAGGGTGGGGTTCTTTCTTTGGCGCCAATCCCGGCCAACTGTCTGCAACTTTTGCAACTGCAGAATTCTCTGCAACGAGCCCATGCGGTCTCCCAGGGAAGCGGGAGCCGCCATCTTGGTTTACATTCCCAATCACTTTAGCAACTGAGGTAGCTTTCTGTATAGTGCTCACCGGCTGGCAAGCAGATCTTTCTTCCCCACCAGCCACAATCACAATGTCCTCAACACTGTCATCCGCAGTAATACTCCGCGGTCCTAGGCAGGACCAAAACGGTGCGGCCACAGCCTTAGCACCACTCCACAGCAGGCTCGTGAAAGTAATTTCCGTAGCATGCTCTTCACCCGCACAAACGCCATGTGCGCTCTCTCCATTAGCCTCCGTCCGCCATCTTGGACCTTCCGCACCGCGCGGATCCTCCATTCTTGCGGTCGCCATTCTTTCACTGTACTTAGAATTATTGTACATGGAGCTCCTCTCTGCGGGGCAGCTACCACACCGGTACAATAAAGATTACCTTGATGCACCACCTTGTGTACCTAATGTAGGCTGGACTCGTGTTTGTACTACCTCAGGCTAGGCTCACTCTATCTGTGTCTGCTGTGTCTCCTTCCTCCCAGTCTGTGCTCCCTTCGGTAAGTGGTCTGGAATGGGATAGAGTACTCTGGCTCTTCCATGCAGTACTTGGGCGTCTACCTACTGTTGGCTAGCCTAGCAGAGACCCTCTCCAGGATTCCTGACCACGTTAACAGGCTATCCCTTTAGGCATCCTACCATCTAGCACTGCCTCAAGGTGACTAGGACAGCTATAGCCCGGCTCCAAACCCCCAACTCCTTTCAGGCCCCTAGGTCGTCCCTGCGAACTGACAAACTCCATCAGCCCCCTGACTACCCCTAGGTCCGTCCCAACGCAGCACAAAGTGGCAGCAGACACTCTCCCTGTTTCCAAGTGAACAAGCAAAAGCCTGTCCTGTTGACAGGTATCTCAGCAGCGCCTCCAAATGTAACGGATTTTCTGGCCTAGCCTGACCCACCCAATCTCACATTGGCCCCTGTGGTCTAACCAGTCCCCATTACAGTGTAGTGTCTGGTGGTGCACCTGTTGGCAACAGGACTCCTGAGTCTCCCGCATGATGTTGTGTGGGGATTGCCAACCAAACAGGCAGCTGAGGTTGTGTGCTTGGGTCCTAGATCCAGTGCAGCGCCTCCACCTCATAAGGATCCCAGTGTCCGCTTGTGGATGGTCCTGGTGAGGAACTCCTCCGTGGTGCACTCCTCTGTGTAATCACTCCACACTTACACACGAGGGTATGATTTAACAATATCATCTTTATTGCAAGGTGGTGGGCCAGCTGCCCCTCACAGCGGTTGTACTCAGCCGCTCATGTTCACCGCACTTCCCTCTGAAAGGTGTCTTTTCCCAAATTGGTGGATTCCCTATCTCCCCTTAGAGAGATATTCCCTGTGCCAGGTCCCTGGTCACAGTCTTATGAGCTGCATGCTCCCAAGTCTGTACTCAGACTTGCTCCTTCTACAACCAACCAACTGAACTCCCACCAACAACCAACTTTTGAGCAGTGCTGTGCCTTATGTATACTCTGGGGGCAGGCACAACTCTGACATCACTAATTATGGATTCAGAGCATGTGACCACTCCCATCCATACATAGGGCACCTCACCAGGGTATGAGGGCAAACCTCCATAATTACTGCTGGCATGCCCATAACTTACCAGGCCTTACTGTCAGCAGGAGAGATGACTGTAATCCATTTTACAACATGGTTACACATACATATATACATCTTGGAGACTCTGACCCTGTAAGTACAATATTACAATATTGTAAGTACAATATTAAAACAAAACAATGTTAAAAGATTTTAATTGATCTTCTATAAACATTACATTTTTTGTCTACAAAAATCCGGTTCTGGTTCCTTTTGATTCACTATTAAACCACCACACATGACACAAATTCATGTTTCTGCAACATATTTTGAAATTATATTTAATAATAATAATTATCTTCTCATATATAGTGCAGACAGTGTACACAGTGCTTTACATAGAATTGTCCAGGCCCGAGTTCCTGCCCTGTAGAGCTTACAGTATAAGCTATGTTTTTGGTGCCTGAGACACATGGAGATATAGTGACTTTCCCAAGGTCACAAGGAGCTGACGTGACACCGGGATTTGGACCAGGCTCCTCTGTTTCAAACTCGATGCTTGCTCACTGAGCCACTCCCTCAGCCTACTTTAAACTTGGAAATAAATTGTATCCTTTGTTATATGATTTTGAATTTCCTGATAAACTGAAAAAGAAAGTGGCTTTGGAGTCCTATATCCAAATCTTTACATTTCAAGCAGGAAACTAATTGTATACAGTACTGTATGTGTACAGTAATTGTATTTTTCAACCATTAACTAGAAAGAAGATAAAGTTATATTTCTTTAAAGAAATACACATTGTTTAAACAAATCTGCCTTTGCTGGATAAACTTCAAATATTTTCATTTAGATTTTGTAGGACAGTCTTCATTAAAAAAGTTTGTTGCCATACTGTAGCATTAATATCACTTATTCTATGTGGATAATGTGTATGTATGCAATATGCTGATACAATACAAAACCACAAACTCTGCACTTTTAGCTGACTTTGCTTTCCCTTTACAGTGAAGGACTTGTACTGTTGAGTCATCACATTGCTTTCAGCCTTTGGATCAAACTTAATCCTCCTGTTACATCATTCACATTATTTGCAAAGAATAAAATGAATGTCAGACCTCAAAGTGTTTTATAAACTTTAATCTATTCATTTTGTTTTATGTAATTTTTCATTCAATTTGAGTTTCCCATCATTTTTTGGTTTAATTCAAATTTTTAGGACGCACTATATAAGGCATATGCATCAAGGCAAGAGTGGGGCAAAACAAATGCACCATTGCACTATTGATAACAATATGATTTTTTTCTTTGATACATACTGTACAGTATGGAGCAATGGGTTTTTTACAGAATTGCACCATTATTGCTGTGATACATATGTACTTACAGTATATTTTCAATCGCTACGTTTAATTAGGTTTCTAATAATTTGCTCTTTAAAATATTCTGCGTATCTCAGATTTTATTAAAAAATTATATATTTTTTAAAGTACACATTTAGCAGACAAAATTAAAACAAATAGAAAGTATTAGGTACGCAAACTGGGGGGCGCGGGATTTTTTTGAGTGGGCGCAGGCGGTTGCAGAGGGCCCGTGCTCTTCCCCGAGGCATTTAAATTATATGACGGGGGACCAATCAAGGTCTCTGGAAATTCAATTTAAGGGATTCAGCCGGCTTCTGGTCACGTCGCCATGTGACGTGACGTGTCATCATGGATACGCGCGTCTAATGACCCTGCGGGGTCATGTGACCCTCAGCGTCATTTGACGCCAGAAAATTGGGGAGGGTGGGCACAAGCTTTAGAGCCGGCAACAGGGAGGCGCAGCAAAAAACTTAGCGTGCCCCTGCTCTAGCTTATACGTGACAGTTTACAGACTTTGAAACAAATGTTAGATGGATTCAATAAAGGTGCTTTTAGACCACAATACTTTAAAAATTGATTAAATGCAACCATTTTGGATTACATGTAACCTTTCTCAGTGCTAGATGTTTCCACTTAGACTAGTACCTGATGGTCACTCCACTGTAGGTCAGTACCGTGTTAAATGGTAAAATACTTGAATTCTAATAACACTTTGAAAATCCTTGTAATACTGCTGCTAAAAGCAAATCAGTTGTGTATTATTAGATACTACTTACTGCATTAAAAAAAACATGTTTTCACACTGTAAGGCCACATTTATAGTGCCGGCGACGGTGATGCGACCGATGATGGCGCCGTCGCCATCGGCGAAAGTTGAACTTTAGGTTTGAGCGACGTTGCTGGCGACGAGTGCAATAGGCGCTCTGTGATTGTTTTAGAAACAGTCACATGTGGCGACTGTCTCTCCCAAAATCAAATTTCACTGGTTTCAAAATGTTTTGTCGCTCCGTCGCGCTTACAATAAGCGCATGCGACGGATTCAATGTATTTGTTTTGGCGCACCGTCGCCGTCGATAGGCACTATAAATGCAGCCTACTGTAAGTCATTTTTTATGATGTTTTATGTATTAAGGTTCCTTTGGTTGGTATAGAAACAATTTAGGAAGCTTCACTACTTCCTCTTTTGAAATAAGCAGCCATATTGCATGCCCTGTGAAGCAGGATTTTCCTTGATCAATCACGGCAGAATGGATTGATTGGCAGCTTACTGTAGATAATTGAAATGCCGTAAAAGCAAGGAACTGCTGTATTTGTGGGTTAAGAGGAAATGCCCCTTAAAAGTGCAAAAAGGACTGCATTCTTGATTCTTGTTAAGTAATTGCTAGGGGGAATGGCAACTATGTTAATGTATTTGTATTGCCCAGGGAACCCAAGACGTTTTCAGTGAAGATGGTGTTTTCTGGCAATCTCTGGAACATTCCAGTGCAGCAATATACTGTATAAGTGTAACCCCTATTCCCCCCCTAGACTCATCTGGCATATCTAGGGTGTGTGAGGGCATCTTACATGTACTTAGTGGTGCGTACCTGTGTGGAACAGGAGGGCCTGAGTCTCCCGCGGTGGTTTGGGGGATCACAGGGCCAGGCTTCTGGGGTAGTAGCCTCCATGCTTTAGTGGTGCAGCCCCTTTTCCTCTATACTCCCAGGGATGTGGGATAGGACCTGTATAGAAGAGTGAACCCTGATCCCAGGGTGGATGCTCCAGACTCACACAACAGTCTTGATATAAAAGTATTGTCTCTCTTTATTTGTCAGATCAACGCCTCCAAATGTAGTGGCGACAAGCAGCCACAACAACAACAGCAATGTCCCGCTTATCACTCGACCCTTCTCCCTGTACAGGTCTTTCCTCCTCTCCTTCCCTCTAAGTTTATCCTCTGACAGGATGGTCTGGGTTGGGGCGTCAATACCCCACTGCCCACCTCAGAGGTTATCCTTTGGGTGGGGGATGGATTCTCCCCATCAACCCAGCATTGGGGTGAGGGGCATTGGTCCACCGGGTCTATGGTGCTATCAGCTCTACTCAAGGTGGCTGAGTCTCTCCTCTCCTTTGCATGCTCCAAGCTCAGACTCTGCTTCAGCACACTCTAGAACTAACTACTCCCTCTCAGGAGCAGCCCACTAAATAGAGACAGCCCCGCCTATCATGATGTCAGCAGACCCCTCCCCGATGTCTCTGCCTGCACACCGAGTCAGGAGGCCTACCTCCACCAATCAAGTCAGGGCTTGAAGCGGGGAAAACCTATGATCACTACTGGTGCTTGCCTTTAACAGGACTTACCACAGTAGGAAGGAGATAGGTATAGCCGGTGCTGTTTACAGGGGGCTACATAAGGAATATGCTAAGGGATTAGTTTGTTGTTGGTTGGGGGTTGTTGTTGAAATATAGGGGCTAATGGACATAAGGTGCTGCTGCGCTCTTATTCCTGGATCTTTGCCAGCTCTTCATGGAGGGTATGGCGGATTTGTCTATAGCATTTGGCCAACTAAAGGCAGAAGAAAGAGCTTTCTCATTGCTGACAGGACCTCCTTCTAACTGTATCCCACTACCTTCCAAAGTTGTACAGTATTGCTAGTTCCAGCCATAGCTAACCCATGCAGTTCTAAAACCCTTTCAAATAATGTGCACTTGGTACTGGGCACTCCAGTCCATGAAAACTGGCTCTGTGTTTTGTGTTCTGCGTTTTAATAACAATTTGTGTGTGTGTGCGTGTGTGTATTGGTCCAAAAAAGTGTAAGTGTATTCCCAAGAAAAGGGCAGGTTACAAACTCATTTAAAAGTGTTGTCATACTGACCAAAACAAAGAAAAAGAAGCGCAAATTCCCATAGCATGATCCAGGTTTTAATGTAACAATTAGTTCAAGTGACAAATGATCTCACAGAAATGTGGATAGTGTAGTATCAAAAAATCAAATCAAATACCAAGAGTGGGGAAAAAAACAGCAGTGGCCAAAAAATATAAAGTGAAATATCAGCTTACCTGTGTATATAGGTACACTTCAGCAGTCTGGTGTTATCACTGATGATATTAGTGAAACAGCCAAGGGAAAGGGAGCTTCGACTCTGCTCCACTGAAATGCTCTGCTCCAAATAGGGCCGCGCTTGCAGTGCACACAGGTGTGTTGGCATACTAGAGGACAGGAATCAAGCTGGGCGGAACTTGAATCGTGATGAAACAAAGATTTTCAGCACTTGTGGATAATTAATCGATAAGCGGAGGTCTGGCTCAGAAATGGCCAATACATTTTTTAATCTATAGATAAATTGTGCTTTTTCTACAAAGAGGAGCAGAGTAGCTGGTGTACTGGCTGATGTATTGCTTCTTAAGTAACCCAACCAATGTGTTTTGTTGACTAGCAACTTCTTCAAGGAATGTCCTTGTACTCTTAGGGGCCTATTCAGGTAGCTCTGATAAGATTGCTGCCATATCAGAGGTAATGAAGGAGTTAACAACCACTACCAGATTTGTTGGTGGTAGAGGGGGTGGGTGAATGCTATAGTTGCCCCAGGGAAGGTAATTAGGCCTCACAGGAGGCATTAACCCCTCCCTTACCTTAGTGGTTACAACTGCTAAGGTATATAAGGGGTTAACCCCCACCGCAAGGCCTTACCACTCTCCCGGGGCAACAGACCCAATCCACTACTCCCTCTACACCCATCACTACACATTGAAAAGGGCAAAAACACTACTAATCAAATATGGCTAATAGCACTTTTGTCCATTTGTTTTCAAACCAAAATAAATACACAATAAAATGACATTGACATAATGTACAATATATTACACAGTAGGCCATAAACCCATTCATTATCACTGTGGTAAGCTATACCCACAATGGGGGCAAGGATTACCACAATGGCAATGAATGGGCAAACTGAAAAAAAGCATCCAAAAAATAAAATACATGACCATTAAATCAAAACAAACATTTGCCAAAAATGAATTGATTTTCAATATGGTTATCTATAGGGCATTGCCAGTCAAAGAGCATCCTAAGAAAAACTACACAAGTAAATAAAATACAATTAATATGTTTGTTTGTTTTTGCCGGGATTATTCCTCCTCATCCAACTGCGGCATCAACTCTTGACCTACGAAGCAATGATCCTCATCTGCATTATGCGCAGAAGTCCACAATCCTCAGTTGCTTGCAGAGGAGGTCCCGTGAGTAGATCTTCTTTCTTTTCATCTTTCTTGTCTTTTTTTTAATGATGTGACATCACCTTAACCGGAGGGAAGCCAGCAAATCATGTAGCATGTTTCCCTCCCTTTAAGATGATGTCACTTCAGCAAACAAATGGAAGCCATCACATGGTACATCCACCAATCGGATTGGTGTATGCACCATTTGACATTCAAATGTGAGGTCCCAGGCATAAATAAGGCCTATCAAGTCTTATTTGACCCCAAGAAGGCAGTGGATCAACATCTCCTGGACATGTTAAACACAAAAAATAAGTAAAGAAAGAAGATAAGAAAAAAATAAAGATCTACTCACGGGGACTCCTCTGCTCCTGTTGAAGTAAAGAAATACGACAAAGAAGAATATAAGGTCTACTCACCGGGGACTTCTCTGCATGCAAATGAGGATTGTGGACTTCTGCACATCATGCTGATGAGGATTATAACTTTGTGGGTCAAGAGTTGGTGCCACAGTTGGATGAGGAAAATTAATCTTCATCCCGGCAAAGGTAAATCAAAACTCTTGTATTGTATCTTATGTAATTGTGTGTGTTTTTTTTAGGATGCCCATTAATTGGCAATGTGTTTATCTATGCCCCTTGATGGTATATATAATAACATTGACAATCAATGCATTTTTGGCAAATGTTTGTTTTTCTGTAATTGTAATGTATTTTATTTTTTGATGTTTTTTTTTATTTAGGTTGTCCATTAATAGCCACAATGGCAATCTGTGCCCCCTTACTGTATCTTCAACATATGTGTGTCTAATTTTAGTTTTATATATCTTTATATTACTATAGGATTTTAATCACGTTTTAAGCTAATGTGTATCTGGTTTTAGCGCATGTGGCAATTGCTATTATAATTTGATTGTTAATATTGTGCAGGTATTTATCCACTTTTCCCAATTTATAGACTTGGGCTATATTTAAAGTGTTTTAGAATTGATTATTTATTTGGAAACCAGTTTTGTATTTACCTGTCATTCAGTAATTGTATGTGCAATGAATTATATATGTGTACTAATACATCATGTGTTAAAGTAAACGCATGTTGACACTATATTTGCTTAAACAAATAGTAGCATTGCAGGTATCTCTTTCCCAGCCAAACTGACACAGGTATACGCACAGCAGACTAAGCACACTTCTAATTAATGAGTGGGAAACAGCACTGGCTGATCTTCGGTCATCTAACGTTATACACAATATGTGTCTAAATATGCATGTATATCTGCATACTCTGAGATATCGCCACCTCAATTTTTTTAATTGGTAAAAATTGGCTATTGTGTCCAAATATTTAGTTAGAACCACAGCATACACTTTTCACCAACTAGCGCTATTTCTAATACTATGGTATTGACATATGGTACCTTATAATTGGAGGGGCTATAATTGGATGCGGTCTTTGAACCGCTCCCTGAGGCATAAGAATACACTTGGTAGAGTGTGCCTTAAAAGTAAGTGTACCAATTATACCAGAAGAGGCTATAACTTGATGTGGTCTTTGAACTGCGCCCTGAGTCATAAAAACACCAGATAGGGTGTGCCTCTAAGCACCAACCATTAGGGTTGTTAACTGTGTGCTACGTTATATTAGATTTAGCACTATTATAAGTCAAACATTTCTGTGGCTCTTGAACCAGTTCATGAGGTGGTGAGATATTAGGTTTAGTATGGAGACATAGACCTCACAGTTATTCCTTGAATACTGTACTGGAATATAATTGGTAGTGTGTGTAACCAGGTGGACAGTATTGTGCTGGGAAGTGATACTTCATGTATTGTATTGTATGTCTTTATTTATATAGCGCCATTAATATACATAGCGCTTCACAGTAGTAATACATGGGGTAATCAAATAAATAACAGATAATATAAATAACAGATCATGGGAATAAGTGCTTTAGACATAAACGTAACATTTAGGAAGAGGAGTCCCTGCCCCGAGGAGCTTACAGTCTAATGGGTAAGTAGGGAGAACGTACAGAGACAGTAGGAGGGAGTTCAGGTAAGTGCATCTGCAGGGGGCCAAGCTTTATGTATCGTGTTGAGAATATCCACAGTGCTATTCATATGCTTCTTTAAGCAAGTGTGTCTTAAGGTGGGTCTTAAAGGTGGATAGAGAGGGTGCTAATCGGGTACTGAGGGGAAGGGCATTCCAGAGGTGTGGGGCAGTCAGTGAAAAAGGTTAAAGGCGGGAGAGGGCTTTAGATACAAAGGGGGTAGAAAGAAGACATCCTTGAGCAAAACGCAAGAGTCGGGATGGTGCACAGCGAGAAATTAGGGCTGAGATGTAAGGAGGGGCAGAAGAGTGTAAAGCTTTAAAAGTGAGGAGAAGAATGGAGTGTGAGATGCGGGATTTGATCGGAAGCCAGGAGAGGGATTTCATGAGGGGAGATTCTGAGACAGATCTAGGAAAGAGTAGAGTGATTCTGGCAGCAGCATTTAGGATAGATTGTAGGGGAGACAGGTGATAGGCAGGAAGGCCGGACAGCAGGAGGTTATAGTAATCAAGACGGGAGAGAATGAGGGCCAGAGTCAGTGTTTTAGCAGTCGAGCAACAGAGTTAAGGGCGTATCTTTGTTATATTGCGGAGGAAAAAGCGACAAGTTTTAGAAATGTTTTGAATGTGAGGGGCGAATGTGAGAGAGGAGTCGAGTGTGACCCCTAGGCAGCGTGCTTGGGCTACTGGGTGAATGATCGTAGTTCCAACAGTATAGTGATGTTTAGGTACATATTTCATTCTCCCACAAATAGCAGGATCTATATGAACCCCTAAAATAACTGGAGGGGTTTAGAGAATTTTAGGAGGATTATTCATGGTAGCTAGATAAATGTGAATAAATCATTAGACCCTGATTTAACTGCTATTATATATAATAATACGCGTGATATGTGTTGCCTAAATACAAGTGTAGCAGAGTGATACCAGAAAACTTTGTATTCATTATGCTCAGATGTCACAAAGAAACTAATTTTCTTTGACATATAAAGCCTTGGCACAATTTTTTGTGTCTTTTTGTGTATTTTGCTGGTGTCAACAATTCACATAGCATCATATTATAGTATAAATCCAGGTATGTATTAGACTGAGCATACAGAGACTAACAGGTCTCACATGAATATAATAAGTAATTATTTTGATCTTAATAAAAAAGACAAATATCAAGACAAATCAATTACCATATCTCTGCTAAAAGTGATACTTGTATAACTAAGCGTTCTAGTGGAAAGCGGTTTTATAGGGACAGGTCCTGATGCATATACCTGATCCCTCTTTTCAATCTCATTTTTAATACTCAATAAAAGGGTTTTAGATTTAAATAACTATTACACATGCTCACACAGTGAGTGCATTCTGTAGGGCACTTCTTTTCTCTCCTGTACTGTAATGCCCCAGCTGCCGCACCCATTTTAGATAGCAATGGGGCCATAAGGGGTAACACAGTCAATGATGCTATGTCCATGGACTCTCCTACCTCAATAAATGCTGACGGCCCTGTGTACAAGTAAGAAAAGAATATTGCTGTTTAGATGTGAGTATGTGAACACAGTATTACCTGTAATATAATCCAAGTACTTCTAAATACAGGTAAACCCCGTTAAAACGCGGTCCTCGGGGTCCACCCCGAGACCACCGCGTTAGTAACGGGGTCGCAGAAAAAAAATGGCCGCCGCATCAGCGCATCTTCACCCCTTCACCCCCCGCGGGACAGGAGATGGGAGGGGGGATGCCCCTCCGGTCCCGGCTTCCCCCTGTCACCGCGTGACAGCCAGCGGGACAGGAGATGGGAGGGGGGATGCCCCTCCGGTCCCGGCTTCCCCCTGTCACCGCGTGACAGCCCACGGGACAGGAGATGGGAGGGGGGATGCCCCTCCGGTCCTGGCTTTCCCCTGTCACCGCGTGACAGCCCGCGGGACAGGATATGGGAGGGAGGATGCCCCTCCGGTCCCGAATTCCCCCTGTCACCGCGTGACAGCCCGCGGGACAGGAGATGGGAGGGGGGATGCCCCTCTGGTCCCGGCTTCCCCCTGTCACCGCGTGACAGCCCGCGGGACAGGAGATGGGAGGGGGATGCCCCTCCGGTCCCCGCTTCACCTTCTTCCCACCGTTTTCCACGCTGCCTGCGCAGGAGGAGGAGGGGGGGAGCGGGTGCTGGTGTGTGTAAGTGTGTGAGAGTGTGTGAGAGTGTGTGTGAGTGTCTGTGAGTGTGTGAAAGTGTGTGTAAGTGTGTGTAAGTGTCTGTGAGTGTGTGAAAGTGTGTGAAAGTGTGTGTAAGTGTGTGAGAGTGTGTGTGAGTGTGTGTGAGTGTCTGTGAGTGTGTGAAAGTGTCTGTGAGTGTGTGTGAGTGTGTGTGAGTGTGTGAGAGTGTGTGTGAGTGTGTGAGAGTGTGTGTAAGTGTGTGAGAGTGTGAGAGTGTGTGTGAGTGTGTGTAAGTGTGTCTAAGTGTCTGTGAGTGTGTGAAAGTGTGTGTAAGTGTTTGAAAGTGTGTGAAAGTGTGTGTAAGTATGTGTAAGTGTGTGTAAGTGTCTGTGAGTGTGTGAGAGCGTGTGTGAGTGTGCAGTGTGTGCAGTGTGAGCAATGAGCAGTGTGTGTGCAGTGTGCAGTGTGCAGTGTGAGCAATGAGCAGTGAGTGTGTAGTGTGTGCAGTGTGAGCAATGAGCAGTGTGTCAGTGTGTGCAGTGTGAGCAATGAGCAGTGTGTGTGCAGTATGCAGTGTGTGTCAGTGTGAGCAGTGTGTGTGCAGTGTGCAGTGTGTGCAATGTGAGCAATGAGCAGTGTGTGTGCAGTGTGTGACAGCCCGCGGGACAGGAGATGGGAGGGGGATGCCCCTCCGGTCCCCGCTTCACCTTCTTCCCACCGTTTTCCACGCTGCCTGCGCAGGAGGAGGAGGGGGGGAGCGGGTGCTGGTGTGTGTAAGTGTGTGAGAGTGTGTGTGAGTGTCTGTGAGTGTGTGAAAGTGTGTGTAAGTGTGTGTAAGTGTCTGTGAGTGTGTGAAAGTGTGTGAAAGTGTGTGTACGTGTGTGAGAGTGTGTGTGAGTGTGTGTGAGTGTCTGTGAGTGTGTGAAAGTGTCTGTGAGTGTGTGTGAGTGTGTGTGAGTGTGTGTAAGTGTGTGTAAGTGTATGTGAGTGTGTGAGAGTGTGTGTGAGTGTGTGAGAGTGTGTGTAAGTGTGTGAGAGTGTGAGAGTGTGTGTGAGTGTGTGTAAGTGTGTCTAAGTGTCTGTGAGTGTGTGAAAGTGTGTGTAAGTGTTTGAAAGTGTGTGAAAGTGTGTGTAAGTATGTGTACGTGTGTGTAAGTGTCTGTGAGTGTGTGAGAGCATGTGTGAGTGTGCAGTGTGTGCAGTGTGAGCAATGAGCAGTGTGTGTGCAGTGTGCAGTGTGAGCAATGAGCAGTGAGTGTGTAGTGTGTGCAGTGTGAGCAATGAGCAGTGTGTCAGTGTGTGCAGTGTGAGCAATGAGCAGTGTGTGTGCAGTATGCAGTGTGTGTCAGTGTGAGCAGTGTGTGTGCAGTGTGCAGTGTGTGCAATGTGAGCAATGAGCAGTGTGTGTGCAGTGTGTGTCAGTGTGAGCAGTGTGTGTGCAGTGTGTGTGCAGTGTGCAGTGTGTGTCAGTGTGAGCAGTGTGTGCAGTGTGCAGTGTGTGCAGTGTGAGCAGTGTGTGTGCAGTGTGCAGTGTGTGCAGTGTGAGCAATGAGCAGTGTGTCAGTGTGTGCAGTGTGAGCAATGAGCAGTGTGTGTGCAGTGTGCAGTGTGTGCAGTGTGAGCAATGAGCAGTGTGTGTGCAGTGTGCAGTGTGTGTCAGTGTGAGCAGTGTGTGCAGTGAGCAGTGTGTGTGCAGTGTGTGCAGTGAGAGTGTGTGCAGTGTGTAAAAAAAAATTTAAAAAAATTTTTTAATTATTATTTATTTTTTTTAAACGGGAGCCACGGGAAAACTGCGTTATAACCGAATCGCGGTATAACGAGGCGCGTTATAACGGGGTTTACCTGTATGTATTCTTCTGGAGTACAGGGCCATGATTTTATCAGGTGTGCAAAGATTGACGTTGTCCAAACTGATATTGTAATGTGAGTCGTAGACTTTAAAACCATAGCACACCCTTTAGTCCATATGTTTGAAATATATGTATTTAAACCTTTTAATTATATACATTTTTGGTTCCCATAAATTATACACTGACAATTAAGACTACTCATGTTGAAAGCACTGTATATGTTATTTCCTAAGTGAGCTCCACTGTCTTTAGTCGTACCTTGCCATTTTGTTACACAATCACTGACATGATGGGACTACTACATCCTTTGCTGTAGCATAAAGGTATTTATGTGAATGTCTACGTTCACTGAAAGACTATGTGAATCTTGTTTACTACAGGCAAAATGTTCACATCCACATTTGAATGTCTTATGATATGCTGAATGTTTAGGTGATGCCACAGTACTGTACATAATTGAACATTGTGTTGTCCCACTACTTTGAGAAACACTATTGGTCAAAAATTCCTTGATATCTTCTGTCAAGTCATAGTTCTCACCTTGCTCAGGGTCAGACTCAGCTCACTGATGTCTTGGTCTCCATGCAACATAAATATTCCTTCTTGGCTGAGGATGGAGCTCAGCCACATCCACATTAGGTCAGATGCAGGAGTTGGGGAGGACCTACTCTAGTACTGGAAGCATGACGCTAGATTTTAGCCTCATTCTGCCGCACCTTCCTCTTCAGGTCAGAGAACCACTTCTTAAAATTGTCCATGAACCATTTTGTGACTTCCACGGCAGAGACCTGATCATAGATCTGTTGCCACAATTGTTTTTTAACTGAATTGAACTCTTAGTCCTGTCTGCAGATAAGAGCACAAATGTTGAGTATAGGTTACTGTAGGTGAAATGTTTATGGAGTAGAAATCCTTTAACTATTCAAAAGTGTCAGCATTGTGGGGTTTACAATCCCACCTCCCTTTATTATATGTACAAAGGTGTGGTGTCTTAAAAAGTGCAATGTCTCATAAGTGTTAAATATTTGTACCCACCCCTGAGCTACAGCATGTATGTTTACATAAAAATTGTACTGTGAAAATATAAGTTCCACGTTAATGTCAATATTTCTATAGACATCTCATTTTAATTGAGACGCTGTACTTATGTTATTGGCGTTCTTAGGGGCTAAGCGACCAAACAGCAAATCATAGTGGCTGACCACCTGGTCAACAAGGAGCTCATTCTCCTGGTGGGAAAATCTGATGTTCTGCATACCTTCAGCACAGCACATATGTGCTGCAGGAGGTGCCTAAACTGCAGGAGCCTCTACCTCTGAGGATTCACAGGTGTACTGCTCAATTTCCCTTTCTTCATGACCACTCCTCCCTGGGCCCTCTTGCTGCCCCTGATCCGGGGAGCCCCTGCTCGACTCCCCTATGACTACCCTTACTTGTGCCCTTCTAGGCCTCCTGACCTCCCCCACACCCCCACTTCTCACATCGTCTCTATCCAAAGCTCCATTCCCCGCACCTCCACTCCTCCCACACTCCTCTCATGCCCACACTGCTCACACCTACTCCCACTCCTCTCACACCCACTCCCACGGCCACTCCCAGTCCAATGAATACCCTCCATGTCACTCACTCCCCTAAACACACACAAAATACAGTCAGGGAAACAGTTTTTACAAAAATGAATACACACTGCAAGTAAACTTTTACACTGACCAAAGCAAAATAGAAGAACAGAAGACTACTTACCCACAAATCGCTACCAATAAACACCACTCACAAATACCTCCAAAACACCTTGCCCAGACTGTATCTCCCGACTCCCCACAGCAATGCTTTATACAGTGTGTATGAAGCATGTTTGCACAAGGTTATGTTCACTCCACGTCAAACCTAAACGACGCAGTTTGTAATTGTAGCCAGGTCACCACCTTCTGCCCTGCAACCCCCGTTACCTCCGTGGCCGGGATCGATGGTGGGTGCTTCCGGAGCCAAGCGGCAGACCCGCCGGCCATTCTGGAGGGTGGGGGCCGAACAGGGAGTGCTCCAGTGCTCCGGAGGTCCCCAGCGGCTCCCGTGCAGGGCACCGCCATCTTGCACAAGTTCGCGCATGCGCAGTGAGTGCCGGCGGCCCTGATGAGTTGCGCATGCGCAGTGATAAGCGCGAGAACCCTAGCCTACCAGGGAAGGCTCTTGGAAGGGACCACAAGTCCCATGAGCCTCAGCAGCACCCCACGTGATGCCAGGGAGCCAATATGGCTACAGGAGCTCCCTGCTTGCAGGGAATAGATACATTTCACGCGCAGAAGAAACGAGGCAGTCAAGACCAGGAAGAGCTAGGGGAAGGAGGTAAGTGCAGGGGTCTGTGACCCGCTGCGTAAGGCCAGCAGTCCCCCTAGGCCCCAGATAGGTCCTGAGCCACCTTATAGCTTGTGGTGCTGTAGGGACAGGCCCTAGGTTAGGGACCCTGCCCCATTAGCTGTTTGCTAGTTAGGGACACAGCGGACGCTGCGCTTCCCGCCAAGAGGCTAGGGCTCAAGCCTATGCCCTTAAGAGAACTGGACTATCTTCAGGGTGGGATCGCCCCTGACGGATCACCACGCAGGTGGATCCTGGATGTCATGCAGGAACTCGCCGGATCCTTTGTGAAGATCCTTTAAAGCCCGGTGCCGCCGCACCGGGCAGGTATTGTTATAAGTGCACCAACAAAGTACTCACACATAGTGGCAGCGCTGACCACGGGACAAGGGGTTATACTGTGGACACGGTGTGGGGGTACATGGTGGTGGTCACGGGGTATACGCTCCTAAGTGGGAGTGACTGACACTTGAGACTTTGGTGCAGTTATTGAGTTGATAACATATGGTTAATGTGAGTGTGTTGTGTTATGTTGATGCTGCATATATACCTATACTCCAGTGTATGTGATTACTATATGCGGGTCCTGTGTAGGGGATATTCTATACTCCTAGAATCCTGCACAGGTGGAGGCGCTGATCAAGAAACGTTCCAGAGAGCACCCCAGGTTCCCAGCAAGCGGAGGCTAAGGCCTCTTGTGAACCTGCAGGTATATGCACCACACCTGGTAACACATAGGTTCCCCTTCACATATACTCTATATGCAGGTGGGTGGGGGAAGACCCGTTACATAATCTTTTTAAAGACGTGGTTTAAAAGATGCGATTTGCAAAAGATAATACTACTGTTGTCATATTTCGTTCCTCGACTTCTGAACATGCCAAACTGCGCAATAACAAATACTGAGCTACTAGTAAAGGCCCCTTTGTGTTTATTGTCCCATAACACAAAAGGTAACCAAATGTTTTGGTCCCCAGAGGGACCCTCTTCAGCTGTATAGAATGAGATAAATTATCATTTCAGACATACAAAATTAAAATATCTCAAATAAAACACTCCATGGCTCTGACTGTTTATGGAAATTACATTTTGTAAGTAATTTAAAACATCTGCAGACATGCTAATTGCATGCTGATTTTCTCTAGTGCTGTTTTGTATATCCACCTATGTCATTTCCACTTTTTTATTTCCTGTGATTTATGGAAACTACAACTACTACCCCATACACTACAATGGATCAGTGTACAGAAAATTCAATGTTAAACTGTTGTGTCATTACCAATATAAAAAGGTGTATGATCTTCTAAAGGTAGTACAGGAAAGTGTGTGACTTTTTTGGAAGATTTTTTTAAAATTATTATTATTATTATTATTATTATTATTATTATTATTATTATTATTATTATTATTATAGTATGTTGCATATACTAGCAATGTATAAATACACTGCTATGTCTGAAGTACTGGACCTATATGGATGCAATAATAATATATGCAATCTTTATTTTGGCACAAATGGGTATTAAAAGAAGTAAGGCTCCAGTGGTCCCTCAGAGAAGCCTGCAAGAATTAGGTTGCCAAAGTTCAGTGATGAGGATCCTGAAGCACAGCGGAAAAGAAAGGCATCTAGAGGAACATCCTAACTGCCATTAAAGCACTGGCCTGTGCAAACTGGGCAACAGGGATGCTGAATAGGAGGTGGCTAACAGCTAAAGAAAGTAAAAAACAAACATGGGCTATCTGACCATGGCAAGGCAGGAAGTAGGAGGTGAACAAAGTGGAGCAATACTAATTGCCATTCAGTATATACTGTATGATACTTTATTATCATATTTATGCTGAGTTGACTATTTGACATAATAATAGATACATTAGCATTTAAAAGAAAGTTAAGACATGTAGCAACTCTAAATCATGTTAACGCATTAGTTTTTTTAAATGTTATTTAATTGAATACATATTGTATTGTCACATAGCAAAACAAATGTTATTGCACTCATTCTTGCCTAAACATACTGTAGGTCCATTTAACAGACATGTTGCAGCGGCTCCTCCTTCTTCCGAAAGCGACACTTCGGATCTTAAAATCTCTGGGGCCTATTCTATAAATCTTCATAAACATAATTGCCGGGCAGTTTATGCCAACAGTTTTGTTAGCGTTGCTATTGCGGTATTCAGAAAGCCTCAATTACCTGCGATAGCAAAATTCCCAAAACGGTTGAGTAGCCGGCGATGTGATGATCGCCTCTCTCAAAAGGGTTTACCCGGCGATGTCTTTCAGCTGCCAAGAGCTGCAAAGAGAGAGCCACCTCTCCCTGCGCAGATCTCTCCAGCAATCAAAAGATTTTAATATCAATTTTAATACTAATGTATATGAGCAGGGGGTCTCCGAAGCAGAACCGCATTGATTTCAGGTCCGGGGACACCTTGCTTGCTAAGATACAGGCCCCGTTATGAGATGCTGGTATCTTTTACGCATTTAAATGTCTCGCGTCACGTGACCGTGGGAATAAAATGCATAGGAGATACCGGAACCCCATAATGGGGCCTGTATCTCACGAAACAGGGGGTCCTGGACCTCAAATCAACATGGTTCTGCTCCAGAGACCCCGTGCTTATCTACACTAGTATTACAATTTATATTAAAACCGCTACATTAATTTAGTGGCCCGCCACTAAGGCAATGAAGGGGTTAAATGTCAATAGCTTGTTTCTTAGGGCAGAGGGGGTGGATGAAGGGGGTAGTAGTCCCAGGGTGGATGGTTAGGCCTGCCTGGAAGGTTGCAGGAGGAGTAAACCCCTTCACTACTATAGAAGTGGGGACCGATATGGTAATGAAGGGATTAACCAATCCCGCTTCTCCACAGAAGGCCTAAACATCCATCCTTGGGGCTACTACTCCCTTCATCCAATCCCTCTACCCCCAAAAAAAACAAAATAAACACAACAACCCTACTACCCACCTCCTCTACCCCCAACAACCCCCCCAAACACATACAGTAATGGGCAAAATTACTATTATCCACATATGGATAATAGTGCATTTGCCCATTATAAAATCAAACATTAGCCAGCAAGCATTAATAAAGTAAATAAAACCTCCAACTTACCCCTGCCATCAAGAAGGGCGTCCTCGTCAGCATACTGCAGGTCCATGTCCTCCAATGCCAGCAAGAATATAAGAAAAAATAAAATCTAATGGCCCCTAACGCCTTAATCACCTTAGCGGTTAATAACCGCTATAGTAATTAAGGGGATAACCCCGTCCTCCGCTACCCACACGGGAGGCCTAACCACCCATCCCGACTCAACTATACCCACCCCTTACCCATTGATTGGCACAATGGTATATCATTCCCATATAATATGGGCATGATAAGCCACTATAAATCACTCAATGGTCAACCTAATAAAAATAATTAAGGTAAAAAAAAAAACAATAATCAAAGAAATACACAAGCACCTAAACAACCCAACAATAAAATAACTAAAAGGTCTCAACTACACATCAATTACATTAATCTATCACTAAAACAGCAAAATAATTCCAATTATGTTATTCCAAAATATAAGAATACAAATAAATAAACAAACATCTATCCAACCAATCAATTAAATAAATAAAACCAATAGCCAATAAATAAATTATTTTAAACCAGTAGCCAACAAAACAAATAATTAATTTAAAATCCTAACCAATCCTAAAATATACTAAAAAGGAGCCATCCAAATTCAAAACAATTTAATCCAAACAATAAACAGAAATCGAAAAAATAACAATCAATAGAAAACAAGCATTTGACAAAAAATGCATTGACTGTCACTGTATTTATCTGTACACTAGGGCACAGATTAATACTTTGCCCATTGACTGATAATCACAAAAAAATAAAAATAAATACAAACAGAAAACCTGAAAAAAGACATCTACATACATTCAATATTCTGCTTACCTTTAGAAGTCTTCATCCTCCGACTTCAGGCATATCTGGAAGCTCTCGACCCGTGACATCATCACCGGCAATCTTTAATCTTCTTTCACCTTCTTCTGTCTTCATCTGTCATTATTTTCTTATATCTTCTATCTTCATACTGTATGTCAATCCAAAGCCCCATGGTAAATCCAACTGGATGTTGCTATGTCGACTTCTTCTGCTAAAATGAGACGTACAGGCCTTATATAATATAATATATAATACCTGCCTGTGACGTCACATTTTAGGGTCAGGTGATACAGCTTCAATCCGATTGAACGCTCTATCATGTGCCCGCCTCTTTTATTTTTTTAAGGATGTGCCATCATCTCAAAGGGAGGTATGTCACATCATTAAAACTACATGGCTATATCACATGGTATTACAGCCAATGGGATTGAAGACAATCCCATTGGTTGATGTACCATGTGATACTGATGCAGTGGCCGCTATTCGAACGATTAACACGGTATGTAGATCGGAATACCCATTCGATGTCGCGCAATTTGATTTACTCGTGCCGACTTAAAAACGTGGTTTGGTTATCGTTTTGCCTGGATTAGAAAATGGCATTTTAGCGTGTTCTGCAATAGAGAAACGTCATGATGCAAGTCTGAGACAGAAAAAATAAAAAATAAACTGATTAATAATAAATTGCACAAAGCAAAATACACATCAATATGGAAAACAGTTAATTCTCCTATCTAATACAACAAATATAAACATTAGGGACTACTAGAAGGAAAGAGGAAAACCTAGAAGTCATAGTATAGTAAGTGCCCTTAGGCAAAAAGGAAACACAAGGATACCAAGTATAAACTGAATATACCAACTATACAGTAAATATATTTCTCTCAATATGAGAGGTTGTTACAAGAGCATAGCAGATTAATCACAAATGGAGACCATATAAAATACATTAGACAAAATATTTCAAGTCCCACTCTGTGTTTAACCCTTTAGGGATCAGTGTATCCAGTGTAAAAAAACTCACAGTCCCAACCATACTCCTTGAGAAAGGGCTTTTAGAGCCTGAAACGCGTAGGAGGTGTTTTTTGTATTTGTTTGTCCCTTTTTTCATTTTTATGTAGTTAAATAAACAGTTTTTATCTTTTCCACGCCTGGTGAGCTGAGGTTGCTTTATTTTTGGACGCGGCAGTCTCATACCAATCCCTATTTCCTGTATGCTGCTTTGTCGATTGGAGAGACGCACTGTGGTTTTGAGGACCTGATACATGGGATCTGATGCTGCACTGACATCACTCGCGGAATCTACGGAGTGAGGGGAGCGTTCCTGGACGGACCGGAAGTAGGTGCACATGCCACCGGCACTCGGGAGCTCCAGTAGCTTGAGACAAGCAAGCGGCAGCAAGTTGGAGAGTTCGTGATGTCTACACCAGGACCAGATCAGACGGATATGCGGAGGTAACGGAGGCTACACCAAGGGATCGGAGAGGTAACATATATTTCCTCCACTGTGTATATATCCCAGGTAGCGGTATCCAAAGGAACTCCCACTCCACATACTCCTGTTTCTGGTCCAATCTTCAATCAACATATATTTCATCCCACGCCCTTTATTTCCCTCAAGACACAGACCACAGTTGTCCTGTATATCATTGACTATTATTTATGTATTTTCATGCTGTCCGTTTAGAGCTTTGAGTAGCTTCTTTTTTGACTCTTGCAATACTGTAGTATAATCAAATAAGCAATAATAGACTTTATTAAAAAAATAACATGTGCTGTATTACAGTAACATGTTCGCAAATACGCAAAAACAATGGTTGGGTTATCGCCATGGCTTGCATAGCAAGTATGGATATTCTGAGATTCAAGTTTTACAAGTGCAATACAGTATACTGTATATTTTTGGGGGTTATCACCATGGGCTTGCATACTGTAGCAATTATGAATATTATGAGAATCAAACAGTACTGTTGCTTTTTAATTCCACACTAGTCATGTATGTTCTTTCTGAGGTGGGTGGCACCCCACTATTTGGGGTTGTGGGGATCAAAACATTATGATGACCTGTTGAGAATATGTCTTTGAACTACAGCTTGGAACTTCATACAGCAAGCACAGCTCGCACCCCCTCCCCCCCCTACACACACACGGCTCAAGGATTTTAACCTCTTATCAACACCTCTGACAAACCATCCATTTTCAAATACTTTGCTTTGTGGTTGTATTAATCTTCCCGAGCCTGCTCTCACCGTACTGCGCCTGCGTGTAATTCTCTTTGGTTGGGACCTTGTTGATTATTAATGCGCATGCGTGTATAACTTCCCATTCATTTGGAAGTTAGTTCAAGTTTTAAAAATATATACTGTATTGTATAACGTGTTTTTTTTTTTGGTTATCGCCATGGCTTACATAGCAAGTATGGATATTATGAGAATCAAACAGTACTGTTGCTTTTTAATTCCACACTAGTCATGTACGTTCTTTCTGAGGTGGTGGCATAATGCAGTACTGTGATTTTTATTTGGGGGTGTGAGGATCAAAACATTATGATGACCTGTTGAGAATATGTCTTTGAACTACAGCTTGGAACTTCATACAGCAAGCACAGCTCGCACCCCCTCCCCCCCTACACACACGGCTCAAGGATTTCAACCTCTTATCAACACCTCTGACAAACCATGCCATCATGAGCTGGGCAGAAGACATGTTGGATAATCCTTAATGCAGGAAAATAGTATTTTTCTACAGAATTTTATTGCATTATTAACAGAAATGATTGATTAAACAATAAAAATATAATAATTTTTAAAAGCATTTTTTGTTTTTATATATATTTTTTCCCAAACTAATGTGAAGTGCAATGCTTTGTTTGTTGAACTGTTCATAAGAATGTCAGGTCAGCAAGAGGGGTTTAAAAATAGATTTTATTTTTTAATTCATAATACAGTACAAAAATACAATACAGTAGCTCTTGTCTTTCTCTTCGTTTGGCATTGCGAGATGGGGAGAGAGGTGACTGCAGCTCTAAAAATACAGTATTTCAAAAGATTTTTTTTAAAACATATTATTTTTTCTTGGCAAACACAAATTTCTATACAGTTACTATTATCTTAAACATTCCCCCCCCCCCCCCTTCCTTGCTTTCGGCAGTTCTGAAAATGAAAAGAAACAATAAATGCAGACATGGTTAGTTTGAGTGCCATACAGTACTTACAGTGCAGTAAAGTGCCTGTATCATACTTCCCTTATCTAGTGTTAACAAAGATAACTTAAATTAGCGCTAGACCAAATGTGTATATGTGTAGTGCATATAAACGTGTGATGAAGCTGCCTGGTGATTCTACTATGGGTGCAGCTCAAGTGAACCCTAAAAACAATATAATAATACAAAAGTGGAATGAATACCTGGCGCATACAAATAGTGATAATCTTAACAATATATAATAATAATAAAATTTGTTATATTATAAAGAATATATCAGTGAAGTGAAATCTTTTCAAAGTCTATAGGTGAAATGGACTCTGTCCTTGACTTGGGTAGAATAAAGTCACTCTCCTGCAGCAAGTTGTATTCCTATTGATTGAGACAAGAACAGAGACACCACATTGCGCAGTATTGACTTAACAGGAAAATAAGTTCTCCCTTGTATGCCTCTAAATGAAATGCCCACTTACTAGATATAAAGTGGGTCTCATGCAGTTGAGAGAATCTGTATCCTTGTTTCTTCAAATCCAGACGTTCACAGGTTAACCCGAACCCCACGTGTTAATTCTGTCTCTCCTGGATCCTTGAAGAAACTCCGTCTCAGGAAAGTGCTTTCTCCTTCTGTGCTGCTCTCCTGTATGTGCCTCCAGCATAGGGGTATACAAAAGACAGAGGATTGCGCAATACAGTAAAAAACTTTAATGACGCATCCTAGCTAGCTGCACAAATATACTCACAAGTTCCGTGAGTTTAAAAACAATTCAAACGCCCGACCCGGCTGTCCCACAGCAAACTCCAGTCTCTGTCAGCTCCTGCCTCTGGTCGCGTGTGTTTCGCGCTGTCCAGACTTGCGGGTGCTGACGTCACTGTTCAGTGAACTGACCGGAGAGTGGATGAGAGTCCTGATTGACGTTCACTTTAGGCTCCTCCCTACGCGTTTCGTGACGGGGAACGTCACTTCGTCAGGGGACTCTCATCCACTCTCCGGTCAGTTCACTGAACAGTGACGTCAGCACCCGCAAGTCTGGACAGCGCGAAACACACGCGACCAGAGGCAGGAGCTGACAGAGACTGGGGTTTGCTGTGGGACAGCCAGGTCGGGCTTTTGAATTGTTTTTAAACTCACGGAACTTGTGAGTATAATTGTGCAGCTAGCTAGGATGCGTCATTAAAGTTTTTTACTGTATTGCGCAATCCTCTGTCTTTTGTATACCCCTATGCTGGAGGCACATACAGGAGAGCAGCACAGAAGGAGAAAGCACTTTCCTGAGACGGAGTTTCTTCAAGGATCCAGGAGAGACAGAATTAACACGTGGGGTTCGGGTTAACCTGTGAACGTCTGGATTTGAAGAAACAAGGATACAGATTCTCTCAACTGCATGAGACCCACTTTATATCTAGTAAGTGGGCATTTCATTTAGAGGCATACAAGGGAGAACTTATTTTCCTGTTAAGTCAATACTGCGCAATGTGGTGTCTCTGTTCTTGTCTCAATCAATAGGAATACAACTTGCTGCAGGAGAGTGACTTTATTCTACCCAAGTCAAGGACAGAGTCCATTTCACCTATAGACTTTGAAAAGATTTCACTTCACTGATATATCCTTTATAATATAACAAATTTTATATATTGTTAAGATTATCACTATTTGTATGCGCCAGGTATTCATTCCACTTTTGTATTATTATACTTCCCTTATCTGATTAACATAAATAAATTGTTAAAACAATAACAATACAGTATTTATTTCAAAAGATTTTTTTTAATTTTTTTTTTTTTTGGCAAACACGAATTTCTATTCATTAACTACTGCGAGAGGTGGGAGAGGGGGGGTTTGTGCAAGATACAGGCTGGTTTGTACATTAACACTGTACTATTATCTTACACATCCCCCACCCTTCCTTGCTTGCGGCAGTTCTGAAAATTAAAAGAAACAATAAATGCATACATGGTTATTTTTAGGGCCATACTTACCTGTATCATACTTACCTATGCCTTATTACTTTCCTGAGGCCTGGCAATTACGTTGTATAACAATAGGCAACACAGTCGCAATATGATCAATATATTTATTACATCTGGCTACGGTGAGTGAGTATATTGTTCCAGAAATTCAGTATCCCCTTTTCCAATTCTTCCTTCTTGGAAGGTTTCCACAATTTTCTGATATAATCCTTCAACTCATGCCATACCATTTCGATGGGATTAAAATCTGGTGATCTGTAATACAGTAGGAGGGGAGAAAAAAGGTGAATTACGTAAGGAGATATACAGTAAACTATGTAAAACAATGCGAAAAGGTTACCCAATTTACTTCGCTGGCGTCTTAACCCAGTTGATACCGCTGGCAAGAATGTGAGCCATTGACGCTGTGTGTTTCGGATCATTGTCCTGGAAGAACCGGTGACCAGATGGGAAATTATTCTTTATGTATTCAACAAAATGTGTAATTATGTGATCTTGGAAGAACGCTTTATTCATGATTCTTGGAAACAAGAAAAAAAATGTAACATTAGGGTACAAAATACTGAATACAGTACAGCTGTCCAGTGCGTAAGGCCACAGCTTGTGTATTTGTGCATTATTTTACCCTCAAAGATAATGATGCATCCTGGTCCTTGTCTAGAGATGGCACCCCACACATGCATCTTCACTGGGTGCTTGGGATGCGGCTTCAGAGATAGGCGTCCTTTTTTGTAGAATCCAAAACGGGCAAACCTCTCAAGTGCTACAGTTGTCTCATCTGTAAGGATGACATCATTGAAAGTCTCGCACTTTCAATCCATGCCCGTGCCTGGTCCACACTTTTTATTTTGTTGGCTTCCCTTTATTTATTTATTTATAAAATATTTTACCAGGAAGTAATACATTGAGAGTTACCTCTCGTTTTCAAGTATGTCCTGGGCACAGAGTTAAGACAAATAATACAGTATATAGTTACATAAATGAACAGGGTATACATTATATACAAGACATTGCATGCACAGTTATAGTCATAGGATACGCTCTGTAATGACAAGGAAAAATGTTAGAGCCACTAAATGCTGGACATACAGTATGATACTGTATTAGGAGGGAGCCTAACATAAAAAAAGAGGGCATGGGTGACGTGCTGTATACTGTATGTACTTACTTAAAACGCCCATATTTCCATCCCAATTTCCGTCTCATCAACCTGATACTGGTCTCTGATGCTTTTATTTTGTGAGTAGCCTCTAGTGCATTCTTTACCCTTGTGGCACATGTCTCATCATTCGCGTCACTTATTTGGTCCACCAGAAGAGTGTTCGCCCTAATGTGTAAAGAAAAAAAGAACAATTTGTTACAGTAGGCAAATTAAGCATCCCAATAGCGCACATATTTCTTATTGTCTGATGTTGCTGAATATATTAAATAAATAGCCCCTTAAACTGCAGGATTATTAGTTCAAAGAAAACAGAATCTTTTGAAATGATTACTCTATGACACCACCTCCTAAAGTACAGAAAACAGTACAGTTGAGTACTGTAGAGTTGACTTACAAAGCTAGTAACTGATTGTAAGAATGGCAATAATGTTATACTGTACAGTACAGTCGAAAGGTACTGTAGTGTAAAGATTAATAAAATATTTCTAGTACTGTCCTGGACAGTTCAGTACAAGACGTTGGTAGAGTTATGGAGGAAAATACAGTAAATTCAGTACTTACTCAGTAGTGACAGTCGGCTTTCTTTTGATGTTTTTTGCCTTCCATGCGCAGTGCTTTTTGCTAAACCGAGGCCCGAAGCAGCTAACCAGTGGTGGATCTGTGCAATGCTGTGTCCATTCTGGTACATATCCTTTATTCTCTTAATGTGCCTCAACGTCACTCGACAGGATTAGTACACAGTCCGCCCACATTTAACACCTGCACATCGTGTCCATGCCCGCAAAAAAAATTAAATAAAAGGTGAGACAAATTGCATAGACTCTCACACACTGATCTCTATCTGAACTTGCTCTTGTCCAGATACTGCATTCTGCATTCGTCCATCTGTTTCCATGGATCGCCCCCGATTCTACGGACGCAGGAAACACCTTGCTTCTGCCGTGCCGGCCAAGCGAAAGGCGGAAGCTGTTTCCCAGCCAAAACCTAAGCGAAAACCAAAGCAGAATAAAGAAAATGTTCCGAAGGCTCCAAAGGTTAAGACCACTGGGCCTTATTTTGTAAAGAAGAAGATCGGCGCACTTAGCACTGTGCAAGTCAAGTGGAATCCCGATTCTCTCCTTGCACCCCCCCCCGCTCACCTGCTCCACAACCCATCCTCGACGCTGCTGCTCTCCTGTCAAACACCAGCCGACCTGCTCCACAACCCATCCTCGATGCTGATGCTCTCCTTTCATCCCCCTGCCAACCAGATCCACAACCCATCCTCAACGCTGATGCTCTCCTGTCAACCCTCGGCTCACATGCTCCACAACCCATCTTCGACGCTGCTGCTCTCCTGGCAACCCCCTGGTCACCTTCTCCACCACCCACCTACGCAGATGTCTACAGCACGGAGCAAAAGGTTGATCTTCTTTTGGAGACCATGTTGAGTATGGATATGCGCATGGAGAAAATGGAAAGTAACATGGAGAAGATGGCAAGGAACATGGAGAAGATGGAAAGGAAGATTGTGGTGATGTATTCTTTCCTGCGTTTTCCTGTCCCTGTCTGTCCGACGTAGGAGCAGGAGGGTGGCCAGCAAGCACCCCACGCTCACCCCATCCATCAGATTACGTGTGCCTGTATGCCTTTGAGGACGAGGTGACGACCCCGGTAAGGCCACAACAGGAGGAAAGCATCCTCCCACATCGCCTACCCTCGCCCGCTGCCTGAAGTACACCAGCACCCAGGCTTCCAACGATGCCGCACATCATCTTGACCGACCTGACCCAGCACGACCGGGAGAAATACAGGACTGGATGTGCTGGTGTAGCCCAGAAATTTGCCCTGGCAATATTTAAACACCACGTCAGTTTGAGATGTACAGCGGTTGGACCCACAGTGTAAATTATGAAGGAAATAAAAGAAAGAGGGCTCTACCAGCAAATTTAAGAAATAACATTTTGAATGAATTGGAGCGTTATTTCCGTGTTACTCCTACAGTTATGAGAGCTGTGAGAGACACTATAAATGGCCTGTTGAAGCATACAAGGGCTCGTGCTTGGAGTGGCACCCCTCTTGCTAACGACTTTTCCCAAACTCTACAGTAGTGCAAAAGTTTTTTATCCCCCAAAAAAAAAAATTTGCATTGTTTTATTGTTTAATGTGTTTAATCATTTTCTGTTTGTGTTTTATGATTTTGAAATATTGATATTGTGTAATCATTTATTTATGTCAATCAGGCACAGGTACAGTAAGTATGTTACTGTATAGAAATTCGTTTGTGCAAAAAAAAATTGTGTTTTTAAAAAATACTTATATTGTCTAATCATTTATTTCTGTCAATCAGGCACAGGTAAGTATGTTACTGTATAGAAATTCGTTTGTGCAAAAAAAAAATAACAACCCAAAACCAATAAAAGGTGTTTTTACATGTGTTTTTTTTAATCAAACTAACCATGTCTGTTTATTTACAGTATACAGGATTTTCAGCAGCTGTAGTGAAAAAAGGAAAGGGGGTGAGGTGTAAGATTACAGTACTGTGTTTACTGTAAGTACAAACAAGCCTGTATCTTACACAAACCCCCCTCTCCCACCCTCTCTCAGTGTTCCAGTACAGTAACTGTATTGAAATCCTGTTGGGGGGGGGGGAATTTGTGGGTTTTTTTACAAATCTTTTGAAATGTTGTTATTGTTTAATCATATTTACTAGTAAATACCAGTACTTGTTTCTTTCTACCGTATTTTCAGAGCTGCAGTCCCCTCTCTACCCTGATCTCGCAATGCAATAACGAAGAGAAAGACCACAGCAACAGTTTTTTTTAATTACTGTATGCATTAAAAAATAAAAGTATTTTACTGTATGACCGACCCCCTATTGCAGACCTGAAATTCTTATGAACAGTTCAACCAAGCATCGCACTTCACATTCAGTACAGTACAGTACGGAAAGAAAGGGCATTTCTCGGTTATTAAAAAATTATTTAAAAAAAAATAATTAATACATACAGTATGGAATAAAAGATATACATTTTTATTTTTGGTGTTTATAAGAACAGTACTGTAAAACAGCAGTGGTGATGACAGTATTGTACAATGTAAAAAAAAGAATTTCGTATAACAGCAGCATACAGGGGCATCAGGAGAGCTCCGTCCTAAAGGCCCCAAAAAAACGAAATTAAAGGCAGAAAAAAATACTTGAGAAATCCTTTAAAAGCTATTTTCAGCAGGGGGGAAAACTCCCTATATCCAAATCAGGACTTATTACAGTAATATCGAGGGGAGATCAAAACTTATGCCCACATAATCGGCAGCCCCTCAAAACGCTGACAAAACCCACAAAATGGCGCCTGAATGCTGAGTTCCAGGGCAAGATGAGACGCGGTGAGCCGGAGGAGAAAACAAAACTGAGTGCTGCCGCCAGACTAACGTGAGCAGCCAGATTTGGTGTATGTGGGGAGGCAGCGACGGGAGCCCCGCGGGCGTCGGGGCAAAGTGAGTGAGCGGGACCCGAAGAGAAGGACAGAGTAGCCATCTTGTCCAAGCCTCGCTGATCGCAACTGGGGAGCAGAGGACGAGAGGGGGATCCCGGAGGCTGGGAGAGGTCTTACCGTGGGAGAGGAGCCCTCGGCCGCGGAGGTGAGGTGAGCGCCACACGAACGCCTAACTCCAGCAGTAGAAACACAGCCCCTAGCAAGCCATGGTGTGGAGACAGAGCGCCACCTGTAATAAATCTTGAAAAAAATATAGAACCCCCTGAAATCTCGGAGGCTATCAAATCTTTGAAAAATGGGAAGGCACCTGGTCCGGATGGATTTTCAAACTTTTACTACGAAAAATTCTCCATAATACTCCTCCCACACTTAACCAAAGTATTTAATGAGATGCTTTTAGGCCTCCCCCCACCCAGAGATATGCTACGAGCAACCATAGTCGTAATCCCAAAAGATTGGAAAGATCCCATGATATGCTCTAGCTACAGACCTATCTCTTTGTTAAATACAGACCTAAAATTATACGCAAAAATCTTGGCCACTAGATTAAACAATATTCTTCCAAGATTGATCCATCCGAACCAGGTTGGCTTTGTTCTGGGCAGGCAAGCCCTTGACAACACAAGGAGGACGGTGAACCTAATACATGTAGCAAAACAAACCACACGCTCATCATTATTACTTTCACTAGACGCTGAAAAAGCTTTTGATCGGCTGGATTGGCAGTTTATGAATGCCACACTCTCACAAATGGGATTTACTCCCAAAATCTTAAACAGCATAAACACGCTATACTCGGCTCCGACAGCCATAGTGAAAACGAATAACTCCTTGTCTGACCCTTTCCCAATATCGAACGGAACCAGACAGGGGTGCCCACTGTCCCCCTTGTTGTTTGCTTTGGCAATAGAACCATTAGCCTGCCAGATAAGAATGAACCCCGATATCAAGGGTATCAATGTTGGACATGTAGCCCTTTTTCTGAACCCTCCCAAAGGAACTACTGATCATTGTACAACACCTGCGGCACCAGCGCCTCCACTTACCCAGGATCCCCGTGATGTCAGATTCCCCTGGGCAAGAAATACAACAACCCACATATATGATGCAACCAGTTTTACTATATGATAATGCACGGAACCTTATCACTATATTATAGCAATATAACCTTAATGTGTAACCTTAGTGGCCCGGCCACTCTCATCAGGAGCAACGCCTCCATCCCCTCACCGCGTGCCCCACACACCGTGTCCATATATATTAAAGTGATGGTATAGGCTCAGTTCTTTAACCACTCGCTCAGTGTTCCTAAAGAGTTTAGCCTAAGGTGAATCAGCCCCTGTTGACCGGTGTTGGTGCACTTGATGTTATAGTACCTTCCGTTCATGGGGGTGACAGGTACCTCTTCGCAAAGTGTCAGATGAATCAGCGGTCTGCCTCCTTGGTCTTAATGTCCAGCCGTCTGGTCCCAGACGACTCGCCAGCAAACCTGCTCCGCACGCTTGTCTCTTTGTCCCTAGCTGTCTACACAGTAAGGGTGATGCTCGCTCTCACTATAGGCCGTCCCTGCAGCACAGCAACCTATGGTGACTTCAGGGAACACTCCTAGGGGCCTACGGGGTAGCCTGTCCTGTGTAGGTGGGTCACTGACCCCCTGCACCCACACTACCTCTCCCTTCACCTCCCGGATCCCCTCTGACTAACTCAACCTAATCCTGCAGCAAACACACTGCACTCATACAGTACCTGCTGCAACCGCACTGCACTCAACCGGTACCTGCAGCAACCGCACTGCACTCAGCCGGTACCTGCAGCAACCCACTGCACTCACTCGGTACCTGCAGCAACCCACTGCACTCACTCGGTACCTGCAGCAACCCACTGCACTCAATCGGTACCTGCAGCAACTCACTGCACTCAATCAGTACCTGCACACACACACAGTGCCTACTTGTCAGTGCTCACAGCACTGCCAGCCATGACACTGATAAGACTGAACACTCACACCTAAGGGCAGTGTCCCTAACCTAGGGGCCGTCCCTCAGTACCTACCCACTACTCTGGTGGGGATTGGGGCCTGCCTGGGATCTGGGGGAACTACCTTACCTGGTGTAGGAGCCACTTGCTCCCTACACCCTTCCTTCCCCTTCCTGCTCCCAGCTCCATCTGCCAAACGTGGTCCCCGCAACATTGTAGCCTTCCTCCACAGGAGAAGCTGCAAAACCCTATTTGCTGGCTGGCTGCACGTGATGTGGGTGAAAGGGCAATCCCCAGAGGCTGCTGGGAATTGTAGTCCACTCAGGACCTCTTTAGCATTGGGACCGCGTGCGCTACCTTTACTGCGCCTGCGCGACCAATGCGCACGCTCGCACAACCTGTCATGGCGGCCCCCGCTAGCCGGGTATGCCGCATAGACTCCAGGGACTCGGAGCGCTCCCTGCTCCGGACCCCACCTTTGCATTGTGCCGGCGGGTCCGTCGCTGCCTCCGGCGGCAGCCGCGATCGCTCGGCACGCTACAGAGGGGGTCTCTGGAGGCAAAATAAGACCGGGGCTACAGACAGAAGGAATTTAAGATAGCTCTCTATGCGGATGACATACTACTGACGCTCTCAAATCACCTTATCTCACTCCCCAACCTTTTCCAAGCTCTATCTGAGTTCGGCTCCCTTTCAGGATACAAAATGAACCACTCCAAATCTATGGCTCTTGGCTTAAACCTTCCCAAGGATATGGTCAAATTACTTCAACTTAATTTTGACTTCAAGTGGAATCAGACCCACATTAAATATTATGGGGTTCAAATAACAAAAGACCACTCATCCCTATACAAAACAAACTTTAAACCTTTATTTGACCAAGTTGCAAAGGACTTGTCCACCTGGAATCCATACATCATCTCTTGGTTCTAAAGGATCGCCGCTATTAAAATGAACATCTTACCTAGAATCCTGTACCTCTTCCAAACTCTCCCAGTTAAGATTTGTCAGAAGGAGGTAAATAATATTCAAAATAAAATTCTGAAATTTGTATGGCAAAATAGACATCCGAGAGTCCGCAAAGGTATCCTTTATAAATCTAAGTTAGAAGGGGGCTTAGCCCTTCCAAACCTACAAAAGTACTATAGAGCGGCACAGCTAGGGCAACTAGCTAGTTGGCATTCAAACCCAGCCAAAAAAAGATGGGTCGAACTAGAAGAGTTGATCTGCCCCCCCTGTGAAATTAAGACTCTCCTCTGGCTTAATAGAAAATCCAGACCAGCTGCGGTTTACACAAACCCGGTGCTATCTTTCACATGTAATCTTTGGGACTCCCTTAAAGCTAGGTTCCAACTGACTGGTACCCCATCCCTCATGCAACCCCTGTTTTCAGATCCCTCCCTCCCTTTTTACACTAATAACCGACAATCAAATCTTTGGGTCAAAAAAGGACTCCTAAGAGTGAGTGATATTCTCATCAAAGGTAAAGTCCCTCCGTTCACCTCGTTACAAACGAGCCACGACATTCCCTCCTCTGAATTTTTCAGATTCCTCCAAGTTAGGCACTATATCCAATCCATTTACAAGCCAAACCAACCACATGTGTTAACGTTATATGAAGACTGGTGTGTACGTCAGCCTCTTATGAAGGGAATTACTTCCAGACTATACCATAGTTTGACTCCCGTCAAAAATAGCCAAACCACTGATAAATATATGGTGTCCTGGGAGGAGGAGTTAAATACCAATTTGGGCCTTGATGTTTGGAAGGATGTCTGGGAAGCCGCCTCTAAAAATTCTTCTTGTGTGGTGATTAAGGAGAATATTTACAAGCTAATATATAGATGGTACATGACTCCCACCAGGTTGAACGCTTTTCTCCCAGGTGTCTCTCCTTTATGTTGGCGTGGTTGGGGCGAAATGGGGAATATACTGCACATATTCTGATCGTGTCCAAAAATTCAGCAAACATGGAGGGAAGTGTTTGCTTTAATACACATGGTTTTGGGCATCACTGTCCCACAGGACCCAATATATATAGTATTGGGAAAGCCAATGGCCAATTGTAACAAAACAGAAATTAAAGTTATCTCCCAAATTCTAAATGCTACTAGATGCACCATCGCCAAAAACTGTAAACAATCGACTCCCCCATCCTTAAACCAAATCAATAATAAAATCTGGCATATAGTCTACATGGAAAAACTCACTGCCTACCTAACTGGTTCCACTTCACAATTCTCATAGACATGGGCTCCTTGGTTTAGACATGCAGGTATATCCCCATATTTAGACCAGATTATTCTGAACAGAGTGATTTATGATATATAATTTATGTTGTTCTTAACCTGTTCTTTAATATGTTACATGATTTCAAATGCTGTCCCCCTTCCCATATCCCCCTCCCCCCTAATGTGTAATCAGACTCTGTGAAATATTATACCGTTGTATTGTTCCCCTCCCTCTTTTTTTTTTTGTACCCCTCCCACTTTTGAAAAATGATTAATAAAAAAATCTAAGTAATAAAAAAAAATAGCAGCATACAGTACTGTATGCTATAAGGTTTTCTATAAAGCTCACAATTGTTCTATAGATAGATAAAAATGGCACTGTCACTAAATGTATGCCCACTTGGCAAACACTGCGAAAGCAACTTTAAAAAAAAGCAATATTAGAGGTCCATCCAAATCCCTTCTTTTGTCGTTCTGCGCTGGATGACAAAGTTTCGTTTCTGGGGAAAAACCAAAAAATATGCTATTATTATTGGTATTGCGCATGCGTCAAATCGCTTCATTGGGAATTAAAGCAGCCGTTCAACCGTTGTGGACGATGAGAACAAACTTCTGATTGGCTCTGACTCTTGAGCCCCACCCTCTCCCTACATTTGTAAGCTGCACTGCAGCAGCGTCACGTACTTCAGCGGCCAATCAAATCATTCTTCAAAGTGCACTCAACAGAGAAACATCCTGTAACAGGGGACTTATCCCTGTTCACAAATGTGCCTCTAATCCAGCAGTGCGGTGGTTAACTGCTGGTAGGCAATTTACTAACACCACCTGGCTGATTACAGGTGGTAGAAAAAGCCTGCCACTGAGACAGGAAGTGAGACTCCTTAGCTCACACCTGAGTTGAACTAGGAGACAGAGCAGAGATTCCTTAGTCCACAACTGGGCTGAACCAAGGAAGGACAGAAGTCTTGAGCGACAAGCTGAGCACAAGACAAAGGGGACAAGATTCTAACCTGGAGCCCGGAGATTGCCTTAGCACACACGGGTGCGGATCCAAGAGAGCAGAGAAGCTTCCCTTACTGCAGCCCAGCTAACAGATAAGACTTTTCGGATAAGACTATTATCTATGTCTATGTGTATTGATAAATGTCTCCATGATTTGGGGCTGGTAAATAGCTTAGCTAACCAACCCAGTCAGAGAGGGCTGAGCTACATGTGTAGATAGTCTCCAAAGCAGAGATAGTTTTTTTTGTTTGGCTTATTCTCTTATGTTGATTTTTGCTGTGTTTAAAGCGACAGGCACAATAAAGCCTTGTTTTAATTTCACCTTAAAACAGTCTCCATTGTGTACCTCTGCACATGTCCTCCTACATATGGTGTCAGAAGTTTGGGATGAGAGGTGGTCTTTGAAGTTAGGACCCGGAGATTTCCTGTGGAATTTTTTTTGTGCTTTTTGCCTACAAACAGCCTGAGCAACATAAACAATCACATGCAGCAGAGATCAGAGTTAAAGCGACACACCCAGGCAGGAAATCTACACTGCACTGAAACCCACAAAACCACAGATGGACTCTTTTTCCCAATCCCAAGAGGAGAGAGAGAGAGACTGCTGAAGCAGGTAAACCTTATTTGCCTATCACAAAGTGTAATATGGTCATTGAAATAGGGGTTTTGCCTTCCAGCCATAGTCAGGGTTCAAGAAGTGAGTTAGCCCTTAAAAGGGATAGGTGTTTGTTGTTTTCAAATGTTTCGCTGAAGCAGTGAATACAGATGGTGACCCACGAGCAGTACTGATTCTGCAAATAAAGGTTGCCACACCGCATGGGACTACCAGCTGTGAATGGAGTATATGCAGAAAAGTGTGAAAATTAATGCAAGACTGTGCTGAAGCAGGGGAATTTTCAGCAAACAAATGCTGAGTGTAAAATTGCCCTACCGGGGAAAAAGGGATTGCTGGACTGTGTAAAAGAAATATTCCACTGCAAAGAATGTTTTTTTTTTTCTGCAAGTAAAAAAGTCTGCCTATGTATCTTGGGAGTAAAACAGGCACCCAAAGTGTGACGAGTGAATGCCATAATACCCAAAGATGAGACTGAAAATTACTGAACTCAAGCAGAAAACCAAATTCTGTTGCTGAAGCGGAGGGATTGCATATAGCAAGTAAATAGTGTAAAGCAAATGCCTTTGCTGAAGCCAGAAAATAGGCAGCTAGCAAGCACTTTAGTTAAAGAAATAGAACCCTGGGAATTTAAAATGGCCACCCAGCTGAAGTCAAATACAGACTCTGTAAAATAGGGAAGAAAATGTGTTCCTGGTGTAAAGAACCCCACCACACGGAGCAGTGTCCCTTTAGGCCTTATTCAGACGACGAGAGTGGATACATGCACAGTAATGCTAAAATTGTAAAACTTACCCAAGGGAAGAAAAAGTCTATAGGGAGGCCTGTGAGAGCTACGACCGCTACAAGCAAAATATGCCCACCTGTAGGACTACAACCATTTGGGGTTCTAGCAAATACAGTACAGTGGCAAGAGCTGCAATAGTGATTCCTGTGGTCAGGAAGAAAAGTACACCTGATAGCCCCAAAATAGAGGATAAGATGCAGCGTTCCTGTAATGAACCCTACCCCAAGGAAGAGTGCCCCTTCCAGTCCAATGAGGAGGAAGACATCTCTTATGGGGAACCCAAACCGAGTCACACCCACAAAACACCCCAAGAATGGTGGGGGTGCCTGAACTCGGTACGAACTGGAAAGACTGCTCCCTATGATGACAAATATGATCGGCAGGAGAAAGTGCGGGAGCAGTGGATCACCGAATATTTCCGTCAGCTGTTACAGTTGCAAGAAAAGCCAGGTGGATCCAGTGACGCTGCTAAAATTTCAAATGAAGATGGAGACCCCAGTATCCCTGAGGGAACTGTGTCATCCAAAATAAAAAGGCAAAAAAAGAAAAAGAAAAGCGGTTCTTCACTTACCGTGGAAGGAACAGACACATCTGCAGATCTTGTGGAGGAAAAGGGGGTCCGAAATACCCTGCAGCCCAGAGAAAATGGAGAAGTCGTCCCGCGGATGACCGAATATCCAGAGGGCCCAAGGCAGAAGTCGTGTACCACAAAGAAGTGTCTGTCCGGTGCTATTAGTGAGAAACCCTCAACCAACAATCCCAGGGAAGCGGAGCCGGAACCGCTGAGTGACGATCCCTTGACCAGCCCTGGGGATGCCCTGAAGGTTGCCAGGCGTGACTGTGATCGGCTCCGGGAAAATAACGTGAAGCTACAGAAAGATGTGCTCACAATGTACTCTTTGGCCAGGACAGAATTGGACGATCTCAAGACTGAGCTAGATACTGCAAACTCTACTATTACCGCCATGGATGAAAAGCATAGCCAATCTGATAAAATGATGGCTATGCTGAAGCGGAAGTATGAGGAGGCACTGAAGCAGATGACAGTCTTCCAGCAAGAGATGCACACTCTTCGCATAGAGCTGAATGCCTCACAACAGGAGGTCAACAGTGTCCGGACAGAGGTAGACGTATCTCAGAAGGAGGTTCATACACTCCGCAGAGCACTGGATGCCTCACATCATGAGATCAACAGCTGCCATACAGAACTGGAAGTCTCCAGAAAGGAACTTCACAGTCTCACTGAGGAGCTGGACATTTCAAAGAAAACTATCCTACATCTTAACTTAGATCTCAAAGTCTCTCAGAAGGAGCTTCAGAACCTAAACCTGGAGATGGAAGTCTCATGCCAGGAGACAGCATGCCTCCAAGCAGATGTGCAAAAATGGAAGGTGGACTGCAAGGAGGCCCTGAATAGTAAAGAGACTGAAAAAAGAGAAAATTTAAGATTAAAAAAAGAAAATTCTGAGTTGACAGAACACGTCAAGAGAAAGAATGAAAAGCTGCATGAGCTTAAAGAAAGAAATAAACTTTTGGAAGATGAAAAGTTTGAAGCAGAGCACCGACTGCAGAACCAACTGCAAGGTCTGCGTACGCACCTCAAGTATGCCGAGGAGAAGCAGCAAACGCTGCAGGAAGAAAAGCTGCCGGCTGCTAAAGAGGTACAAGTGCTGCAGGAACGTCTGAATACCCAGTACGTCCCCACAGAGCAGTATGAGGGGCTAAAGGCCACGCTGCATGTCTTCAGACCATCATTGGAGGTGGAGCTTCGATACCAGGTGACTCTGTATGAGAGGGAGCGTGAGAAGGCTCAGAAACTGGAGCAAGAGCTGGAGAGACAGAGAGACTGTTCCATTCCCTTGAGTAGTAAACCAAGGAGAAAACAGACGCAGCGGCATCCTTGACGACAAAAATTACAGAGCTCCAGAATATGAAGGAGACACTGATACAGACTCAGAGAAAGCAAAGTGCGCAGATAAATTCCCTAAGAAGAGACTAGATAGAAAAATAGGCTAAAGCGCTCTAATGCAGGTATAATGAAATGAAGTAAGCCAAACCACTAAACCAAGGTATAAGAATGAGTATGATATAGTACTTAATATGCAATAGTATGGGTACTATCCTCCTGAAGACAGGTGGTAGATGGTACAAGCCCACTCACCCTCAGTCTCATTGGCAGGTTCCCCTGAACATAAGCAATACTCACATCCTAGGAGTGGTAGGCAGGCTGTGCAGCTTCAGATATGCAGTATAACAGGAAAATATGGAGAACAAAAGCGCACTAGCAAAAACGGAGCAGGAAGGACCCAGAATCAAAAATAAATTAAAAGGGCACTTTAATGTGACAAAAGACCCATCCAACGCGTTTCGAACGTCACAGCGTTCTTTTTCAAGGATAAAACACAGTGTGATAACATCCGTTAAATACCCTCTTACCTGTGAGCCGTTTTGCGCCAAAAAACGGAACCATGATGAAGTCATGACGCAATGCGCATCATTGCGCATGCGCAGAGCGACCCAGTGCCGTTCTAAGGGCAAAAAACGGCCCACTGGCAGTGTGGCCATGTTTGTTAAGGGCAAAACATAAAAACAACAGGTAATGTTACAATTCCAACCACCTTCAATGCAGTACAAATCGCCGTGGCGCCCGAATGCAATGCTAATCATTGCGCATGTGCAACGCGGCGCTGCGATGTCAATAAACACAATGATCACAAGAAATAGGAAAAAAAACATCCTAATCCCAAAGGGAAAATATATAAACTATGGACAAGTTGCTGGCCTCCTTATCTAATCATAAAGAGAAGAATTAAAGATAAAAAACATATGACCACAATACCTAAAAACCTAAATGTAATAATTTAAAAACATATGAATAACATAAAAAATACAAGTAATATACAATGTCACTTAAATACCAGGGAAAATATATCATAATGTAATACATAAATGGCATTATATAATACATCTAAAGTGAACACAAAACGCGAGATAACAAGTATGCTGTATACTATATGAACATAATCAAGTTTTATTTGATCAAAATCCACCAATTATTAACCCAAATTATCACTTGACATATACAAGTATAAATTAGTATATTACAAAAAATGGGTTAGCTGCCAATCAATATTCAGACCCATAGAGAAGCGCGTTTGGAGAATGAAGATCCAATATGCCTCCCTACGGTTCAGAAGATTGATGCGATCACCTCCTCTAGGTCTACAGTTGACCAATTCAATGCCCAGGAAGGAGAAATTCCTAATCCCTCCTTGACCACATTCTGTGAAGTGTTTAGAAACAGGATGATTTGTATCTTTCAATCTTATGAGCCTTAAATGCTCTAACATCCTGACCTTGAGAGCTCTAATCGTTCTTCCCACATATCTTTTGCCGCAGCCACATGTTATGAGATATACGACAAATTGACTTTTACAATTTATGAAATTATTAATATAAAATTCCTTGATTTTACATTTTATCCCATCATGTGACTGCGGCAAGACATCCTGAAAAAAACTTTTTGCCGGCTTCATATGTTTACATACGCTACAGGAACCACATTTAAAGGAACCCCTGGTGATATAAGGTCTATCAGATCCAGGAGTAATTAGGTCACTTGTGGAAACATATGATCCAATTGTTCTCGCTCTGCGGTATATGAATGCAGGACCAGATTCAACATATTTTTTAAGAACATAGATAGGACATTCCAATGTTTGGAAATAATAGAGTTAATTTTTCCACTTTGTTTATTAAATTGTGAAATAAAAAGAGGACATTTATTATTGGAATTTGCCAATCCATGTGCACCGTGCTTGTTCACATATTTCTCCTTATTAGTACCAAAACGGGAATCCCCAGTAGAACATGTGGGTAACAATGACACCCTCTCTGTTTGCAACGCATTATCAAAAGCAACTGCTATATGGGATTGGGAATATCCCCTATCTGAAAACCTTTTTACCAGATCCTCAGACTGAGAAAGAAAACCACTGGGTGTAGAGCAGTTTCTTCTCAGTCTGAGGAACTGTCCCTTAGGTATGGCTTTAATTACATGAGATGGATGGCAGCTGTCCGCCCTAAGAAATGTATTCCTGGAGTTTAATTTCCTCTAAACATCTGTTTGGATTAATTTGTCAATGTCCACAAATAATTGTAGATACAGAAATTCAATGTGATGATAATGAAAGTTTAATGTAAATCTCAGATTATATATATTATCATTAAGATAAAAAACAAAAGAGTGAAGTGCAGTGACATCCCCTTTCCTAATAATAATTAAATCATCCACAAACCTTTTACTGTATAAAAACAATATTGTGACGAAAAGTATTAGTGCTAGAAAATATAAAAAGTGCTTCCCACCACCCCATAAAGAGATTTGCAAAAGAAGGAGCAAAGCTTTTGCCCATGGCGGTGCCAATTAACTGTAAATAAAACTTTTGATTAAAAGTGCAAAAGTTGTGCGTGAGAAGGAAAAGAATTGCGTCCAAAATAAAAGCCGACTGAAAAATTGAAATTTTTGGTATCTCAATAAATTGGCGAACAGCTGCCATCCCATGATCGTGTTGTATAACTGAATACAGAGACGTAACATCAAGTGTTACCCACAAATAATGATTCTCCCAAGTGACACTTTTAATTTGATCAAGAAGATCCCCAGAATCCCGTATAAATGAAGGCAATTTTCTAACAAAAGTTTGAAGAAAACTATTCACATATCTTGACAGACCATCTCCCAAAGATCCAATACTAGAGACTATTGGACGACCAGGAGGGTCGACCAATGTCTTATGGATCTTTGGGAGATGGTGGAAGATAGGAACAATAGGATGTGATGGTATAATATATTTAACTTCATCCCTGGAAAGCACTTCCATAATGACACCTGAGTCAACCAGTTCAGTAAGGACATCCAAGAAGCGCGGAGTGGGATTGGCGGGCAGTACACGGTAGGACAAGCCATCCTCAAGTTGGCGTAAAGCCTCCTTGACATAATTGTCTCTGCTCTGCACCACCACAGCACCACCCTTGTCCGCGCTCTTTATGACCAAAGCATGATTATTTTTTAAAGATTTCAAAGCTAAATGTTCACCTTGATTCAGATTGTCATGATCTATACGTAAAAAAGAGAACCCCTGAGCTTGAAGACGGGGGTCCCTAATAACCAAATTTTCAAACATAGTTAGAAATTGACCTTTAACATGAGTGGGGTAGAAGATAGAGCTCTTTTTTAGGCCCTAACGGTAACGAGAGTGATGTCTCCTCATCGGACTCCGTTCCTCTGGTATCTACTGCTTTGCATACATTTAATGATTTTTGTACATTGCAATTACTCCTGGGTCTGATAGACCTTATATCACCAGGGGTTCCTTTAAATGTGGTTCCTGTAGCGTATGTATACATATGAAGCCGGCAAAAAGTTTTTTTCAGGATGTCTTGCCGCAGTCACATGATGGGATTAAATGTAAAATCAAGAAATTTTATATTAATAATTTCATAAATTGTAAAAGTCAATTTGTCGTATATCTCATAACATGTGGCTGCGGCAAAAGATATGTGGGAAGAACGATTAGAGCTCTCAAGGTCAGGATGTTAGAGCATTTAAGGCTCATAAGATTGAAAGATACAAATCATCCTGTTTCTAAACACTTCACAGAATGTGGTCAAGGAGGGATTAGGAATTTCTCCTTCCTGGGCATTGAATTGGTCAACTGTAGACCTAGAGGAGGTGATCGCGTCAATCTTCTGAACCGTAGGGAGGCGTATTGGATCTTCATTCTCCAAACGCGCTTCCCAATGGGTCTGAATATTGATTGGCAGCTAACCCATTTTTTGTAATATACTAATTTATACTTGTATATGTCAAGTGATAATTTGGGTTAATAATTGGTGGATTTTGATCAAATAAAACTTGATTATGTTCATATAGTATACAGCATACTTGTTATCTCGCGTTTTGTGTTCACTTTAGATGTATTATATAATGCCATTTATGTATTACATTATGATATATTTTCCCTGGTATTTAAGTGACATTGTATATTACTTGTGTTTTTTATGTTATTCATATGTTTTTAAATTATTACATTTAGGTTTTTAGGTATTGTGGTCATATGTTTTTTATCTTTAATTCTTCTCTTTATGATTAGATAAGGAGGCCAGCAACTTGTCCATTGTTTATATATTTTCCCCTCTATGGATTAGGATGTATTTTTTCCTATTTTTTGTGATCATTGTGTTTATTGACATCGCAGCGCCGCGTTGCACATGCGCAATGATTAGCATTGTGTGCGGGCGCCACGGCGATTTGTACTGCATTGAAGGTGGTTGGAATTGTAACATTACCTGTTGTTTTTATGTTTTGCCCTTAACAAACATGGCCACACTGCCAGTGGGCCGTTTTTTGCCCTTTGAACGGCACTGGGTCGCTCTGCGCATGCGCAATGACGCGCATTGCGTCATGACGTCATCATGGTTCCGTTTTTTGGCGCGAAACGGCTCACAGGTAAGAGGGTATTTAACGGATATTATCACATTTTATTTTATCCTTGAAAAAGAACGCTGTGACGTTCGAAACGCGTTGGATGGGTCTTTTGTCACATTAAAGTGCCCTTTTAATTTATTTTTTATTCTGGGTCCTTCCTGCTCCGTTTTTGCTAGTGCGCTTTTGTTCTCCATATTTTCCTAAGAAGAGATTTGCAAGACGCACTCAAACAGAGTGAGACGCTGCAGACCAGTAACTTACAGATTCCTCCAATACGGGAAAAGGTATTGGCTCTGCCAAGCACCGGTATCCCACAGTAAATAATGCCCGTGAGGACAAGGGTACAGTGAGAGTTGGGGACTCCACGCACTTTCAAAACAAGATGATGAAGTTTGAGCCACCTAAGGAAGCACTAGCCAAACCTGCCCAATAGGCAAAAAACTGAGGTAGGAGTGCAGAATCACAGCCAGAAGAATCCATAGCTGAGGAAGCTAAAAAGATAGGACGTTCTCTGGAAAGGGAGGTGGAGGTGCAACTCAGTCCCAAAGAAGCTGAACTGGTGACTCCGTTGGGTGGAGGAGGTGCAGAAAGACTGCTTCAAGAGCGGAAAACTCTAGGGGCTAGTCCTAACTGCTCTACAACTGTTGACATACAGTGTGTCTACAAAAAGAAGACGCAACGGAAATCTCATGACCGCGCACTCGGTAAAAAGACTTTACTTGGAAAAAGTCCTCCTCGATCGACTGAGGAGTGCGGATCTCAAGCACCTTCGGGAGGAGACAATAATAAACTGGAGAAAGGGCTCCAATCCCAGCGGGACAGAGGGTTCTCTTCCTCCATCCACTCTCATTCAAGTCACAGAAAGATCTCGAATGAGAGGGGAAGGATGGACTTTGGCCGTGGTAAGGCCGAGCTTCCCACAAACAGGTGAGGTATGTAACAGGGGACTTATCCCTGTTCACAAATGTGCCTCTAATCCAGCAGTGTGGTGGTTAACTGCTGGTAGGCAATTAACTAACACCACCTGGCTGATTACAGGTGGTAGAAAAAGCCTGCCTCTGAGACAGGAAGTGAGACTCCTTAGCTCACACCTGAGCTGAACTAGGAGACAGAGCAGAGATTCCTTAGTCCACAACTGGGCTGAACCAAGGAAGGACAGATGTCTTGAGCGACAAGCTGACCACAAGACAAAGGGGACAATATTCTAACCTGGAGCCCCGAGATTGCCTTAGCACACACGGGTGCGGATCCAAGAGAGCAGAGAAGCTTCCCCTACAGCAGCCCAGCTAACAGATAAGACTTTTCGGATAAGACTATTATCTATGTCTATGTGTATTGATAAATGTCTTCATGATTTGGGGCTGGTAAATAGCTTAGCTAACCAACCCAGTCAGAGAGGGCTGAGCTACATGTGTAGATAGTCTCCAAAGCAGAGATAGTTTTTTTTGTTTGGCTTATTCTCTTATGTTGATTTTTGCTGTGTTTAAAGCGACAGGCAAAATAAAGCCTTGTTTTAATTTCACCTTAAAACAGTCTCCATTGTGTACCTCTGCACATGTCCTCCTACACATCCCGTCAACTCGCATACAGTAAAGTACTGTATTGTATTGATGCACATAAGTACAGTAGTACTAGTACAGTAATGTACTGTAAAATACATACAGTACTACAGTATTGTTTTAAAAATAAATTTTGTTTTTGACAAACAGCAGCTTGAACTGCAGCTAAAAACTTATGACTATCATGTACATTATACTGTAGTACTGTGTAATACAGTGTAGTGCATTACTGTATACTGTACAGTACCTTCTTTATAAGCTTTGCCAAACAGGTGGTGATGACTCACTGTGACTCCTCAAGTCTGCATTATAGTTGACAGGTGACAGCTGGTCTGCTACACTTGTAGTTGACAGCTGATGATGCTGGAAAACATTTTGGTACTGGTTCTGGTACATGCAAGCTTGCTGGTACCTGAACGCGAAATCATGCTCACGCTGGAAATTTTCCAGGTATTCTGGCTGAGACAGGTACAAAGGATTGCCGTTCACAAGGTTATCACTGACGGTCGGACCGGACACCGGTGCTGGTGGTGCTGTTGCCGGCACATTGCTGGATTGGGATTGACGAATCTTGTATGGGTTAAAACCAACTTTTCTTCTTTTGAGATTGCCATGATCAAACATACTGTGAAATTCTGGCATGACACCCCAATACCCGCAAATCTCTCCAGCAGGAGGGGCAATATGAAAAAAACACTGATCATTACTTAAGGTTTTTCTTATCGCACGCTTCAACCCATGAACGTCAGGTGAAAACTTGTAAAAATCGTAGTTCGATATTAAATATTCATATATTTCAGATACAGTCGCCATCTTTTCTGCTGCAGCATTAATCGCTGAATATATTAAAAACGCATAACTATAGTCAGGTTTTTTATACGTCTGTGGTGTAGCCATAATGTCCACTCAGCAATTGTGCGGGGAAAAAATGTTAAAAAAAAAGGCACACATTGACTATTTTAATGCTTGTTATTAAGAACGCCTAATTTGATAACGTCTTCGAAAAAACAAGGTCAATTCACAATGGGCCACTGTAAGTATGTACACCAGTATCTGTTTTAAACACCTGCACCCTTACAAAGTAGCAAAGCAATGCTGCAAATACACATTCCAATTCATTAATTGCATACATTTCTGCCACCTGGCGGATACGCAAAGAATAGCACCCAAATTATAATTCATTAACTCTGCCACATGGCAGATACGAGAAGAATTGCATCCAAAGAAACAATAAACCATTAAATTAAACAGATCTACCGCGTCCGGTAGCCCGGTGCCGGATTGCATGAACACGACATGAATAGTGATAAAATGAGAAAATACCGAATGGAATACAGCGGTCAACACGAAAACTGATTCGAGGCGCGTTCGAATAACGGCCGCTGCATCAGTAGGTCACATTAGTTCAAAATGATGTGACATCACTTTAAGGGATGATGTCATATCCTATTCAACTAATGTGACCTATCACATGGTACAGCATGGGTATAGTGGGGCCGTTATCTCTCTCTCTTTCTCTCCCTCTTTTTCTCTCTCGTTCTCTCTCTCGTTCTCTCTCTCGTTCTCTCTATCGTTCTCTCTCTCTCTCTCGTTCTATCTCTCTTGTTCTCTCTCTCTCTCGTTCTCTCTCTCGTTCTCTCTCTCTCGTTCTCTCTCTCTCTCGTTCTCTCTCTCTCGTTCTCTCTCTCTCGTTCTTTCTGGTTCTCTATCTCATTCTCTCTCTCATTCTCTCTCTCATTCTCGTGCTCTCTCTCATTCTCTCTCGTTCTCTCTCATTCTCTCTCGTTCTCTCTCTCTAATTCTCTCTCGTTCTCTCTCTCTCGTTCTCTCTCATTCTCTCTCTCTCGTTCTCTCCTCTCGTTCTCTCTCATTCTCTCTCTCGTTCTCTCTCGTTCTCTCTCTCGTACTCTCTCTCATTCTCTCTCTTTCTCTCTCTCATTCTCTCTCATTCTCTCTCTCGTTCTCTCTCTCATTCTCTCATTCTCTCGTTCTCTCTCTCATTCTCTCGTTCTCTCTCTCATTCTTGTTCTCTCTCTCGTTCTCGTTCTCTCTTGTTCTCTCTCTCGTTCTCGTTCTCTCTCTTGTTCTCGTTCTCTCTCTCATTCTCTCTCGTTCTCAATCTCTCTCGTTTTCGTTCTCTCTCTCGTTTTCGTTCTCTCTCTTGTTCTCTCTCTCTCTCTCGTTCTCTCTCTCTCTCATTTTCCCTCTCTCTCTCTTTCTCTCTCTCGTTCTCTCTCTCGTTCTCTCTCTCGTTCTCTCTCTCTCTCGTTCTCTCTCTCTTGTTCTCTCTCTCTCTTGTTCTCTCTCTCTCTTGTTCTCTCTCTCTCTCTCTCTCGTTCTCTCTCTCTCTCGTTCTCTCTCCAAAAGAATACTTAGCATGAAAGTCAGGGTTCTCGCAGCGAAGCCAGGGCCACCAACCAGCTCCAAATATAGATAAAACAGAACAGATCTGCAGCACTCACTGAAGCAGTAGAAAAGATAATGAAGGTTCATTGCTTCAATACAAAAAGAAACATGCAAAATAGAGAAACATTTTAGACCTCCATGTCGTTTATCAAGCTCTAGTAGCAGTGTATAGTATACTGCTGGTATATATATATATATATATTCACATTAATTGATATTTTTTTCATTGTAGCGCTTCAAGTTCTTTTTTTCATGTGTGTGTGTGTGTGTGTGTGTGTGTGAACTTGAAGCGCTACAATGAAAAAAATATCAATTAATGTGAATATAACCACTGTGCAAAAATACAATAAGTACCATAAACACAATATATGGAAGGTGTTAACCGTGTCTAACCTTTCCCTACTTAATGCAGCCAATAAGATCCACGACCCCACAAACGCCGAGAAGTAGAAATGTGGAAGAATGACCTAGGCGCAAAAAAAGAGAAGGGGGAAGGGGAAAAAAAATACTCTATAGAGTAGTATGTCTGATTAGGCATCACATATAAATGGTGAGAGATACACTCACAATTACAGTGGTTTAAAAGAGCCTTTATCCAAATCAATTGGATCTGGAACGCTGTCTTGTTATCTGGTTGATAGGGACTGAATATTTATTTTTTCACACTTTGCTTTTTGCTGCAGGATCCACTCCAGGGTTTGTTAGGTCTTAGATAGACTTGTTCTCAATTCCAAGTGAACACCATGGGGGAATAGAGATAATAGGAAACATATATAGAGTAACAGAGTTTATTAAAAATATATAAAACCCGGGGCGTGGCCAGGACGCCGACGGAGATGGTCGTGTAGGAGAGGAGCTCCTCAGACCCTCGCATAAACCCACCAATATTGGCACTTTCCCCCCAAAATTCTCCCCTTAAAAACGAACCCCTTGGACTACATACCCTGCAGATTAGGCTGGCAGACAAAAAGCCCAATCGACTCAGGGTGTCACCAAATACTTTGCCCCTTCCCCTCGGAGCGCAGAGGCAGCATCCAGAAATCAAGATGGCGCCGGATCACCTAACCCACGAGGCCCCAAGCACGCAGCTTCAGATTGGGACCGATCTGAGTAGCCTCCCCCGACAGAGGAAGGGCTCACCCGCGAGTACATGAAAGAACTCATGGCCTCAATGTTAGATAACCTACATACATCACTGCAGGCAGACCTAAGAGCCGCAGTTACCGAATTGAAGCAGGACATAATAGGCCTCACTGAGTGTACATCGGCCCTGGAGGCCAAAATGGCGGACACTATACAAGCCCAGGAATCAGCCGCAAACGAAATCTATCGGCTAGGGGCAGAGGTACAAAGCCTCCGTGAATGCCTGGAAGACCAAGAGAACCGTGACCAGCGGCAAAATATTCGGATACGCGGTATCCCAGAATCGGTGCCCCCAGGTCAATTAAAGGCTTACCTCTTGGATTTCTTTACTTCATTATGCAGGGACCTAGATCACAAAGATCTGGAAATGGATAGAGCCCACCGCACATTGGGCCCGCGGTCTGAGGAACCGAACCAGATGAGGGATGTTAATGTCCGCCTCCATAGGTACTCAGTAAAGGAAAGGATAATGGAGGTTTGCCGAGCTAAGGAGCCCATCACATTCAAAGAGGACCCCCTACAAATATATAATGACCTCTCCAAAACCGCCGCAAGGAGCTAAGACCTCTAACTGTCTTACTACGAGACAACGCGGTCAAATATAAGTGGGGGTTCCCATTTAAGCTCCTGGTGCAGCGAAACGGCAAATTCCTCTCAATTAAACATACAGAAGATATGGAACAATTTGCCAGGGCACTAAACCTTACACCTCCTCCTAGCTGGAGCACTGAAACCACTGGTCCGGTGGAACCTCCGATCAGAGCATCAGAAAGACTATCGGGGCAGAGGAACCAAAGAAACAAATAAAGAAATCAGGTCCCTACCTATTGCTCTAACCAAAATACCGAGCCACAGACTGGTCTAACCGCCCACCCAATTGTGGCCCATGGTGACCCAAGGAGACCACCTGGGGGCCATGGTGCTGACGGGACCCACCAGCAGGCCTCCAGAACCTGTTTGAAAAGGGCTGCTGGTACCCTGTAGGTCTGTCAGGTGCCCCGCCAGCCCACCGGGGACTCGAGTGGGGCTGCGTTATGAACCCTGTTTGTAAAAGGATAAATCTTGTATTTATGGGGGGGCACAGGGGGGTGGGTAATGTATTTAATAAATATAATGATGTTTATTGTGGGTCACTATTGTTTTTATTGTGGGTACTGTGGGTGAGGGGGGGGTTCCCCAATGGTATGTGGGTAGGCCTCCCTTGTGGGTAGTGGGTGAGGGGGGGTTAGGCCTCACGGGGTGAGGGGTTAGTGTGGGAGTGTATGTAGGCGTCCCGACTGGTGGGTGAGGGTGGGTAAACCCCTTAATGACTGTAGCGGTTAATAACTGCTATGGTGATTAAGGGGTTAGGGGACATTACTTTGGATGTTTTAATTTTTGTGTCTGTTTTGCAGAAGCGGAGGGGTCAAGGCCAGGATGGGGGGGTAACGGTATGTGGGTAGTGGGTGAGGGTGGTTAGACCTCTTAGTATGCACATCGCCCCCCCCCCCTCCCCACATTTACATAAACTGCACTCACAGCAACACAGGCAGGGAGATTTAACAGACACATTAGGGGGAGGGGGCATTACACAGATTACAGTCAAGGAGGTGGGGTTATAACCCACTCCCCCTCCCCACATTTACATAAACTGCACTCACAGCAACACAGGCAGGGAGATTTAACAGACACAATAGGGGGAGGGGGCTTTATACAGATTACACTCAAGGCAGGGAGATTTAACAGAAACATTAGGGGGGAGGGGGCTTTAAACAGATTACACTCAAGGCAGGGAGATTTAACAGAAACATTAGGGGGGAGGGGGCTTTACACAGATTACACTCAAGGCAGGGAGATACAGGGGATGTACTGTACTGTATGTTGTTTATTGCAATGCTTCAATGTGTGTACAGTATAATGTTTTTTACAATTAGATAGATGTAATGCTTGGTATTGTAAGGGTTAGCCTTGGTTTTAAATTTGGTTTTCTGGTTGGTACTTATATATTGATTTTTGTTTACTTGATTGGTTAAAATGCAGAATGTATATGGTGCATAGATTTTATGCATCATAAATACAATGTAAATGCAATGTATTGATTGGAATGTGAGGTTTTTCATTGGCATTTGATGATTTAGATTGTAAGATCAGTTAGGTTTATTAAAGGAAATTCATTGTAATGTAGTGTGTCTGTATGGTGAAGTGTTATTTGTAGTACAGTATGGTTTTGGTAACCCTTCTACATTTATTTGTATATTGGTTCATCATGTGTGTGTGTATATACTTTATATATATATATATATATATATATATATATATATATATATATACATATATATTTCTTTATATTCATATTTATTTAATTATTTAGATTTATTTATTAATTGTGGGGCTGCTGTGCGTGAATTTTTATTTTGGGTAGCGGGGGTGGGTGAAGGGGTATTTGGCCCTTGGTGTGAGTTTAGGACTTGCGGGGGGGTTGCGGGTGCACTTAACCCCTTTACGACCGTAGCAGTTAATACCGCTACGGTCGTGAAGGAGTTAAGTGCACCCGCTACCCCCCCGCAAGCCCTAAACAACCACCGTTGGGGCTAATACCCCCTTCACCCACCCCCGCTACCCACAATAAAACAAATTCACACACAGCAGCAGCACAATTAATAAATAAATCTAAATAAATAAATAAATACATGAATAGAAATAAATACATTTAAAATACATTTTTATTCATAGTGTAGATGTGCAGGGGGTCTCCGGAGATGAACCGCTTTGGTTTAGGTCCGGGGACCCCCTGCTCCCCGAGATACAGGCCCCTTTAGGGGGTGCCGGTATCCCTCTGCTTGGTTTACATGCCGCGGTCACGTGATCGGGACCTTGAAATACAGAGGGATACCGGCACCTCATAAAGGGGCCTGTATCTCGGGGAGAAGGGGGTCCCCGGACCTGAAACCAACGCGGTTCAGCTCCGGAGACCCCCTGCACATCTACACTATGAATAAAAATGTATTTTAAATGTATTTATTTATATTCATGTATTTATTTATTTATTTAGATTTATTTATTTCTTTTTGGGGTGGCTGCTGTGTGTGAATTTTTTTTATTGTGGGTAGCGGGGGTGGGTGAAGGGGGTATTAGCCCCAACGATGGTTGTTTAGGGCTTGCGGGGGGGGTAGCGGGAGGGGTTAACCCCTTCATGACCGTAGTGGTATTAACTGCTACGGCCGTGAAGGGGTTAAGTGCACCCGCAACCCCCCCGCAAGTCCTAAACTCACACCAAGGGCCAAATACCCCCTTCACCCACCCCTGCTACCCACAATAAAGGGGGCACGGTGGGTTAACCCCTTCATTGCCTTAGTGGCTATCAGCTATGGTAATGAAGCAGCATTTCTGTATTTTTAATAATATTGTGCAGGAGCAGGGGGTTCCCCTTAGTTTTGATTTGTGGCTCATGGAACCCCCTGCTCACTGTACAATATTATTAAAAATACAGTCATGCTGCTTCGTTACCATAGCACATAGCCGCAAAGGTAAGGAACGAGTGTTTATTTATATATGTGTTTTATTCATACTGTAGATATGCAGGGGGTCTCCGGAGCTGAACCGCTGTTGTTTTTAGGTCCGGGGCCCCTCTGCTCCCCGAGATACAGGCCCCTTTAGGGGGTGCCGGTATCCCTCTGCTTGGTTTACATGCCACGGTCACGTGATCGGGACCTTTAAATGCAGAGGGATACCGGCACCTCATAAAGGGGCCTGTATCTCGGGGAGCAGGGGGTCCCCGGACCTGAAACCAACACGGTTCAGCTCTGGAGACCCACTGCACATCTACACTATGAATAAAAATGTATTTTAAATGTATTTATTTATATTCATGTATTTATTTATTTATTTAGATTTATTTATTTATTTTTTGGGCGGCTGCTGTGTGTGAATTTTTTTTATTGTGGGTAGCGGGGGTGGGTGAAGGGGGTATTAGCCCCAATGATGGTTGTTTAGGGCTTTGCGGGGGGGTAGCGGGAGGGGTTAACCCCTTCATGACCGTAGTGGTATTAACTGCTACGGCCGTGAAGGGGTTAAGTGCACCCGCAACCCCCCTGCAAGTCCTAAACTCACACCAAGGGCCAAATACCCCCTTCACCCACCCTGCTACCCACAATAAAGCGGGCACGGTGGGTTAACCCCTTCATTGCCTTAGCGGCTATCAGCTATGGTAATGAAGCAGCATTTCTGTATTTTTAATAATATTGTGCAGGAGCAGGGGTCCCCTGAGTTTTGATTTGTGGCTCAGGGAACCCCCTGCTCACTGTACAATATTATTAAAAATACAGTAATGCTGCTTCGTTACCATAGCACATAGCCGCAAAGGTAAGGAACGAGTGTTTATTTATATATGTGTTTTATTCATACTGTAGATGTGCAGGGGGTCTCCGGAGCTGAACCGCTTTGGTTTTAGGTCCGGGGACCCCCTGCTCCCCGAGATACAGGCCCCTTTAGGGGGTGCCGGTATCCCTCTGCTTTGTTTACATGCCGCGGTCACGTGATCGGGACTTTTAAATGCAGAGGGATACCGGCACCTCATAAAGGGGGCTGTATCTCGGGAAGCAGGGGGTCCCCGGACCTGAAACCAACGCAGTTCAGCTCCGGAGACCCCCTGCACATCTACACTATGAATAAAAATGTATTTTAAATAATTTTTAATGTGCCGATGTTTCCGCAGAGAAACAGCGGTTCTCTCTCTACTGCAAACACATCTCGCCCACGCCGGCCTATAGTATCATTGATGTGCATACAGTATACAGTACTGTATGTGTACAGTACTGTATGTTAGGGGTTATAGGGGTTGTTGTTATACAGTATATATATATATATATATATATATATATATATATATATATATATATATATATATATATGTATATATGTATATATATACTGCATTACAATTCTTGAATTTATGCCATCTGGCGGACACGCGAAGCATTGCAGCCTAGTAAATCCTGAACCATTATCAATTAACACATCAACCGCGCGTCAGCCAGGCATGACCCTGGCTGGGAACGCGGCATGCTCCGGGTGAACAGCGTGGCATTCCAGGAACCAGCCAGGGACAAACCGGTGATTTGTTAGAATAAAGTGTGCCGTAGCAGTATACCGAATTATATAACTTACGATCGAAGAACAGCCGACCTGAACCAATTGCATCAGAGTCTATAAAAAAATATTTAGATAAATGTCATCTCCCTACATTAACAGAAGAGGAGAATGCTGTTCTAAACACGGAGATAACAAAAGAGGAACTAGAAGCGGTGGTAAAGGTATTAAAACTTGCTAAGTCCCTTGGCCCAGACGGTTTCACCAATGTCTATTACAAGAGATTTCTACCAATCCTCTCCACGCATCTAATAAAAATGTTCAACCATTTTATGGAAGGGAATCCATCCCCACCTCAATGTCTCTAGCAAATCTGGCCATTATACATAAAGAAGGCAGAGACCCGATGCAATGTGGAAGCTACCATCCAATCTCCCTCCTTAATAATGATCTCAAATTATACAGCAAAATTTTAGCAAATAGATTAAATCCCATACTACCAAGACTTATAAATATAGATTAGGTAGGGTTTGTCGCAGGCAGGCAAGCCTCAGACAATACTCGCAAAAGAATTAATATAATAGACCATGTTCACTCCAAAGGAACCAAGGCCATTCTCCTAAATCTGGACGCAGAGAAGGCGTTCGATAGAATCGATTGGCTATTCCTAGACAGTACCAAGCGGAAATTTAGCTTTAAAGATGCATATCTAGAAGGAGTCCGCAAGCTCGACCAAGACCCGTCAGCCATGGTTAAACTACCAGGGGCCGACTCACAGAGATTTAACATTAAAAATGGTACAAGACAGGGATGCCCCTTGTCCCCTCTCCTCTTTGCATTAACTATACAACCCTTGGCATCCAAAATACGAGAGAACTTAGACATACAAGGAGTAGAAATTGGACATAAACAATATAAGATATCTCTGTTCGCAGACGATATTATACTTACATTATCCAAACCCCAAATTTCCCTACCAAATCTCCAAAAAGAACTTAAAATGTTGGCGAAATATCAGGATACAAAATTAATAGCGACAAATCCGAGGTGCTAAATCTGAACCTGCCAGAGCCAGAGGTGAAACTTCTCAAACTAAATTTTAATTACCGATGGAGTTCATCATATATAAAATACTTGGGAGTAAATATATCAAGGAACTACCAATCCCTATACCAACATAATTACCCGGCCCTATTTCGAAAAATTAAACATGACCTAGACAAATGGGAAGGATACCCAATTTCATGGATCGGGAGAATGATCTCCGTCAAAATGAACATACTCCCCAGATTGTTATACTATTTCCAGACTCTCCCGGTCCACATCCCTGGCTCAGAATTACAGACTATTCAAAAACAAATCTTCCATTTTATCTGGCAGGGTAAAAAAACAAGGATTGCAAGGGCAGTCCTACTCACCTCAGGGGGTATGGGGGTCCCGGATATAACGAGATACTATCAGGCCACCCAGCTACGGCAAATAGTCATGTGGAACGCAGACTCAAACCAATATTGCTGGTTAGACATAGAAATGCAATACGCCGGCACGCCTTCTCTACCAGCATGCCTATGGTCCCTGAACAAGGAGGACATGCAAAATATTAAATATAAATTAGGTTCAATGAGACATACGTTGGAGATCTGGACGAAAGCTAAACTCAAATTCAAACTCACAACCCCCATTTCCCAACTCGTTCCAATTCTCAAAAACCCTAAATTCCCGCCGGGTTGTGAGCTTAAACAATTTGATCAATTCACAACTAAAAATATCAGGGCAGTTGCCGACTTCCTGAGCTTCGGGCAGTTCCTAAGTTACCAAAGACTACAAAACAAATATGAAATGACAGGACTGAACGTCTTCAAGTACCTTCAGATTCGGCACTTTCTCCAAACTCTATCCCCAACATTGGAATTTCCCCCTCTCACTAGGTTCGAAAGGCTATGCAGAGAAACAGCTCACCAAAAAGGTCTTATAACCCAAATTGACGCAGAATTGGAAAAGGCGTCAGACGCCCCCACCCATGAATATATGCTCACTTGGGCAGCAGAATTGGATATAGTTAAAGACCGAGAGGATTGGGAAAGTATTTGGGAATCAGCCTCAAGAACTTCTATTTGTACCACAATCAAATTACAAATTACAGGATTAATAATTGTAAAATGAACACCCTAGACAGAAAGACACATGTTTATAGTAACAGGGAAATAGGATCTCTTAGATTGTTTGATAAACCTCTTCATAAAGTATAAAAACAAAGAGATAAGACTTTTGTGGATTTGGAAGACTGGACCCTAAACACAGACATCCAATAGATGGAAACAGAGCACAAGAGTACGTTAGAAATATTTGTGCAAAAAAACAAGGGAAAACTATCAAAGACAACAGGGTATAGATGTAGCAAAGCTTAATATCTATGGTGCCGCTGCCACACACTCACATGACAGCGGCACCAAAGGATTAATGCTGTGGGGGGTCACATTCAGAAGAATTAACCCTTCTCCATCTGTCAAGGCAGACATTGTCCCATTGCCCCAAACTATTGCTTGTTCAGCCACGATGCGAAGGAAAGTAAGTCTTGCTACATCTACATATCCAAGTATGTAGTTAGGAGAGAAACAGTTTTATCCTTAGGGACACTGTCTAGAGAAATCCAGTGAGGCAATTGAGTTTGGCCGCTATGAGGAAGCCATCTTGGAATAATGCTTGAAAATATGGTCTGCTTTCCGCCTACGGTAGCAGGTCTACCCTGTGGACTAGACTGCCTCTCAGGAGGTCCCTTTCAGGTTCAATGTGCTGGACAGGATAGCTGGACAGGCGCCTGGAGACAAGTGAATAATTCGGACACAAGGTATCGTTCTCACTCACTGGTCTGCTTTAATGGGCACATGCATCAGTTCTTATAGCCCTTTCGGGTTGTTGTCACATAGTTACAATTCATTCAGGTTGCCAAGTTGCCATGTACACGTAACAGAAGCCAGTTGTCCTTAACAATGCCATATTCCTTTCAGTTACCCCCCAGCCGAGCTGTCGTTGCTATAGTTATCCTTAACAAAGCTATTTTCTGTCAGCTAACCCCCAGTTGCCGTGGCTATCGTACATTGCTGACAAGACAGTTTGAATATATCAGGATTCTGGTCAAACAGGATATATGGGGCTTGATCTCAGCAAGGAGCAACTGTATTAGAAGTGACTTTTGCTCTCTGTGTTAAAACAGAGTTCCTATACTTTTCCCTACAGCTATACACATTGTACCTGAGCTGACAAAAATGGAGCATATATTCTTAAACATATAAACTTAGGACCCCTACCAAAATATACATTAACAATGCTCAAAAGAACCACTGCAACCAGAGAAGTGAGGACACGTGGCTTAGAAATATTCTTACTCGCAGTAAGCTTCTGATGTTGAATATCTTCGGAAGCTGAACTGAAATATACTCTTAATCAGTCGTTTAGAACCTGCAAACATCCTATATTTAGTCCAGAAAGTAGGTGACAGCCTGACATGTGTCAGTGAGATGCTTCCTCTTGGTTGGTCAGTTATAGCTGGGCTGTCAACCGGCCATTCCAGTTTTATTTTAAATGGAGCTGCTGAGGTCTGTAGGTGCGGAGGTGGAGTAATTCCCATGGTTTCTAGAAATGTTGGGCATTCTTGAAGGGATTTCAGGGAGGCCAGGGATCCATTAGTGGATACTTGAAGATTAACAGGGAACCCCCACTGATTGCTAATAGATTTCTCATGCAGAATGAAAAGATAGAGTCTACTGCACAAAATACTCAAAGGTCTTGGTAGACATGGAAAACCGCTTGCACCTTGTCTTGACACAATTTAGAATGGAGAGGAGAGCAGGAAAGGATTGGATTCCCCGCCAGCCACACACCCTCCAACCGAACTCAACCGCAAGAAAAGGAAGAAGGAGACAACACATCCCCTGCTTTCTCTTCCGATATTCGATTCGTCCCTACACTTCACTGTTTGTGGAAGACGCGGTTTGCGCAGTGAATGTCACCATTAGTTGGGACTCCCGATGGATCATACTGGTCTCAAGTTTGCTTTTAAATTGTACATTTTGATATTTGTGCTTTTTATTGCTTATACAGCCTTAAAAACTTATTTTGGTGCGCTCTGTCTTCTTCTTTCTCACAAAGAATGTCCATTACTGTATGGGCTTTAGACCCAGGTGAATATTGCCTGAGAAACCAATGCAGGGGGAAGCTGAATTATTTGCCATCATATGTGCATTACTTTTTCAACCAACCACCCAGCAATATTTTCTCTCAAATTGCATTAACCTGCATTTAACCTGGGCCATGGTTTCTATTGCAAACAATTCACTCTTCATTGTGATGCAAATGTGCAGCATGAATGTGGGTGGTACTTCATTGGATAGCGCTAAAATCTGGTGTGGCTGTGGGTCCCTTTGGAGAGGGTGGGCAAATAGATAAACAATGAGTTTACATTATTATTTATATAAAGATTTCTCAAGAATGTAGATAAATAATTTACCTGTCAATTGTCATCCAGGTTATTTGAGGTAGGCATGTTTAGAGGTCTCTGATTTGAACAGAATATAGCAGCTGCAAGCTTTACGCCTGAGACCTGCATGAACTCATTATAATTTGTTGTAGAAACATTTGAATATGATTGTGTTTGCATGGTATTTACTTAAAAAAAAAGGCTGAAATGCGATGATAACATGCGGTTGCGTGTATGCAGAATCATTAGGAAAATGTGGATTTGATGCAGAAGTTGAAGGCATTTATGAAGGGTTAATTTAAAGATGGAGACTGTGTTTGTTTTGTCTGTTAAGCATTATATTGTGGGGGGAAATAAAGTGGTTGGTTAGAATTACTCACATGAGCATACATTATATTGTGGTTCTGCAGTATGTCAACTGGTTGGATGTATTGGACAACTTCTGGGTTTACATTCAATAGAACTTGGTCATTCTGGCCTTCAACTTCATTTTCTGTCATTCTAAAATCAGTATTTTGATGAACTGGATCCTTGAAAGATGTATCTTGTTAACCAGGATATTGCAGTTCTATAGCTTGATGCTGCTCAAGACCGGTCACCACAATTCATTAAGCTACAGTAGCTTCTCCAAAACAATCATAATTATCTGATAACCAAGAAGGTACAAACCGTGCCTTCTCTTTCTTGGGTTTTTATTATATTGGCATAAGTCCATCAACAATAAGGAGGTTTTTTTTTTCAAAAGAAGCACAGAGCATCAAGAGCTTTTTAATGGGTTTCATTAACTATTGCAACATATTTAATTGCATATCAGGTAACATGTTGCAACTCAAACAAAGAACAAAAAGGACATATGCCAAATGAAAGAACATGAATATTGATGTTAGAACATATGTCGCTAATTATTTCAGGTAAACAACTGCATTTTAATCCAATGCACTCTTTCATTTCATATTGAAAACACCAGCCCCAATTCATTTGAATGCGTTGAGGCATAGCACTGTTTACTAAATCTGGGTCTCAATATTACTAGTCTTAACTTTAGTGTGTGACAGTGAGAGTTCAAAGTATGCAATCTTATAGCTTATAGAGTTGGTATACTGCAGTGTAACACTATTTTATTCGTCACAAGCCTGGAGTACAACTGCTTTTTTATTTACAATCTTAAAGTTTTATTTTTCTATAAGAGAAAAAAAAAGTGCACCAATATTGCATAAACCTTTCAAAAATAAGATCCTAAGAGCTTTATCACAATGTTTTATTCTAAAGTTCAGGTACAGAACCTCTATTTATTTGAATCCACTTTGATTACTGGTAGCAGTGATCTGTGTTACTCATGCTATTGAGAACTTTGGGCAATGGACAAAGGAAGAATTGGGAGGGATTTCTCTTACCACAATGTGAAAAAGGTGTTTATGAAATGTTTTGTGAATCAATGCTGATTTTCTTTTTGTAATGTACGTAGTATAAAAGGTTAAAAAATACACGTCTATCAAGTTCAATCTTTCTTAAAATCAAACTGGATGGGATACTCATTCTATATTTATAGCTATTTTGATACAGAGGAAAGGAAACAAAACAACCCAGTTACATTTTTGCAATGTACTGTAAGCCGGGTATGCCTCAAAGGAATATATGTATTTCTTACTCCACTATTGGCCATGTACTGTATGTATGTATGTACCTGTAAGTATATCATTATTTATACAGTATAGCACCATTAATGTACATAGCGCTTCACTGTAACGAATCCACTCCTGGCTTTGATTCCAGCCTTGCAGACCTCTGCACTTACAAAGGATTCCTCTAGCAATCATTGGCACATGTGCTGCCTCTCATTGCAGCTTCTGCACTGTGCTCCATCATTGGAGGAATACTCACACACCCTCCTCCTGTGATTGGATGTCCGCCCTTTATATGTTGGGCTTTGGCTCTGAATCAGAGCCGAGCATCATTCCTTCCTGGACATTTCGTGTTCTGCCACAAGCCCTAGGCTTGTCTCCTTGGCTAACTTCTCTGGTTTTTGTTAGTACTGTAGTTCCTGAGTATCCTGAGGCCTGCTGCTATGCTTCTACGCAGAGGCCTGACTTCCTGAGTATCCTGAGGCCTGCTTCTACGCAGAGGCCTGATTTCCTGAGTATCCTGAGGCCTGCTGCTATGCTTCTACGCAGAGGCCTGACTTCCTGAGTATCCTGAGGCCTGCTGCTATGCTTCTACGCTTCTACGCAGAGGCCTGATTTCCTGAGTATCCTGAGGTCTGCTGCTACTGTACGCTTCTACGCAGAGGCCTGACTTCCTGAGTATCCTGAGGCCTGCTGCGTTTTTCCACGCACAGGCCTGCTTTGGTAATCGGTGCTGAAGCGTTGGTTTTCCCTGACGTTGCCCCGCGGTGTACTTCAACCAGCATGCTGTCTCCCTCTGCTTATACCGGTGTCATGGGCCGAGGCCGCTCCTCGCACAGAGGCCACTCCCGCACTCACGCTCCTAAGCTGAATAGGGGAACTCCTGTCTACCTGTTGCCGAACTCCTGCTTGAATAACGACGATGCTGCCTTCTCCAATCCTGATCCTGCTATGTACGACTATGAACTGCGCACTCCGGACCAGTCTGCACGGTCTAAGGTCGGTGATTATACAACCCACCTCAACCCCGCGGTCCGGTTCTGGTTTGTGGCGAGCACAACCGTGACATTTACACAGTAATACACGTGATATAATAATATAAATAACAAATAATACAAATAACACATAATGGGAAGGAACACTTCAGACATAAAAGTAAGATTTAGGAAAATGACTAATGCATTTCCTATGTTTTAACTTGTTCAGCATATCCCTGTATATCTTTTCTTTCTAAAAATATGTTTACCCTTATCTTATAGATATCTACTGTATCATCAAGATCTCAATGTGAAGTAAATTTCCCATTTTCACTGCCATTCTGTACAGAACCCTCTCCTTGAATGCTGTTGAAATCAAAAATGTCCACATATCAATTGTACTGACCCTGATGAAGAGCACCCTTTAAAGCAGCGTTGAAGCTGCCGTTTAAAAAAAAAAAATTCACCCTTTAATATGTGCATCAATACAATCAACACAATTATAAGTAATTAGCTAAGTTACCAATCGATCCGTTCTCTTGTGATCGATTAATGAAGATTCAGCTCGGGGGTTCTTAAATGTCTGTTAGTGCAGCATAAGAAGTCCAAAGAGGCAAAGTTCTGTGGGGAAGATCATGTGACCAGGTAGTCATTAAATACAATTGGTGCACTAGTCGAGTGAGGGAAGGGCTCAAAAAGGAGTGTGCCAGAGCCTGTTTCAGAAGAGGAAGGGATGCGACTTTGTAAATGGTTGCTATAGAAACCAAAAATGCTTTTTACATTATAATAAATTAAAAGTGTAATTCAGGGTTGTTGCATTTGTAGCCCTGGTAAGTTTATGGGCTATATTTCTACTCTCCTCCTGGCAGTAATCCCTGTGTAAGGGCAGGTTGCCAGGAGTTATCATAAGTTTCCCCCACCTCAAGAACTTGCCCTGAGATAGTGAAGGGAGGTCACCTGACTCTGTGTCCAATCAAGAGGCACAGAGGCGGTGCCTACTGAATCTACTTATGGCAGTGCAACTTTCTATTTAGTGAGTTGTTAGTGTGTGTGTTATTAGAGTGAGATAGAAGGTTAGAGCCTGATGAATAGAGCTGATAGGTGGGCCAAGTACCTCTCACCCTGCTTAGGGGGTGAGGGAAGAGCTAGCCCCACTCTGGGTGGCCCTTAGGCCCAGAGTGGAGGCAGGGACATCCTGAAGGAGTACAGCTGGCTGCCTGTATACTGTCTGTTCCTGATTTACTGCTGCTGCTGCTGCTGCTGCTGCTGTGAAGCAATAAAGAGTTTTACTTAAAGAGACCTTGATATTGGAATCTCTCATCCTTGGGAGGGGATTCTGCAGTAGGGATTCCACCCCATATCCCTGGGGCCTACTACAGATGGAGGCGCTGCACCATTGAAGGAGAACAAAGGCATCCACCCCAGAAACATGTCATGTTGTCCCCCATGTCACCGCGGGAGACTCAGGCCCTCCTGTTGCCAGCAGGTACGCACCACATACAGACAGGTAGCCAGACCATGAACCACCCTCGGGTACCCGATATGAGGTGGGGGGGGTGGGTCGGTGGGCTGCACATTTTTTTAAATGCTACAAGTATTTTCTCATAGTACAGAACAAATTTATTTAAAAAAAAACACAAACTTGTAAGATATTGCTTGGTCTGTAGCTTTAAAGTTCCTTGTATTGACCTTTTCTAATGCAAACAATCTTAATTTGGATAGTTGTTCCTCTCTTATTAATTTGATAGTTCTTTCTGCAGTTATGCCAGTTCCATAATGTATATTTAATGGATCAGTACCCAAAGATGTACTCCACATTCAAGTTACCCTTGCATTATTACAGTATGCTAAATATGAAATGTTTTTAATCTCTTCAACTATTTTAAATTGGATGCTTATCCACATAAACACTAGAAGTAATTCTTCAAATGTATCAACAGACAAATATTGGAACCATGATACGTAGCAGTCTTTTCACTAATGTGAAAAAGTCATTAATGATTGAAAACATCCACAACTTGGAGCATACAAATATAATGCAATCTTGTTCCGCAGATCAAGCATTATGTTCAAGGCTAGAAATAATACCAAGTTTATGTAATTTGGCATGTTAATACATTAGGTTGCTTCTTAAAAAAGGGTTGGATAGAGGAAACAATAAGAGATGAAAAAAATGTACGTATGTAAAGATTGTTCCTATATTTAATATTTATTCCATAACAAGGAACAAAGAATGGGATTTTTTTTGCTTTTATGCCTATTAAAAAAAAACACCCCAAAAAATGCATATGAAAAAAAAACACCCCAAATACATTTAAAAAGAACCCTCCAACCCCAAAAACATATAAAAGAACTCCCACCCCCAAATGCATTTTTTTTAAAACACCCCATCCTCCTCCCCCCCCCCCCCAAATACATTAATTTACCTTTGGTCAGACAGGGACCTGTGGCTGCGGGAGGCCCGGCTGGCACTACAAGTTTGGCCCAACCTCTGGCCGGGCCCGACTGCTTGTTCTCTTGCCATCGGGCCTCCGACTCTCCTCCAGCTGCGGGCCTCCCTCACTGTGTCCCACGTCAAGCTGCTGGCACACATCAGGTCTCCCTCATGCCAGCGTGTACCGGAAGCTGAGCCCAGCTTGCTTCCGGGACGCGTCGACGTCTGAGAGGCCCAGTGTGCGCAGCATCACAATCTCAATGTAGGACACAGTAAGGGAGGCCCGGTGCAGGGGGAGAGCCGGGGCCCAGCGGTGAGAGGATCGGCAGCCGGAACTGGCCAGAGTGCAGGCCCAACTTGCAGCACTGGCCGCCCAGGCCCCCCACAGCCACCGGCCGGGGACACCTGTCCCGGCTCTCCCCACCTGTCGGCAGCCCTGCACCCTAGTATAGATACTGTAAGAAAAAGGCCAGGAAGATGGGAGAGACCTGTAAACTCATGTCAGAACAATACTGTTGCTGAAGTGGTACATTAAGAACAACAGTATTTGTAATGGGGAGAGGGAAGCAGAAAGTCTACGAAGGAAGAAGAGCCAAGGAGGACAAAATAGGAAGAGATGTTGTATCAGATGTTCTTTCTATCAACTGGAGCATTTCTCTCCTCTCAACAATGTGTGACTTTGAACTATAAGGCCTCGGCCAGGGTGGCGCTGAGCGGACGGGCGTGCTCACGCTGGCTGCAATGAAACACATTGCGGCAATGTGTGTGGCCAGCGTGAGCAAGCGCCTAAGCATACGCGGCGTTTACCTTCTTGCCAAGCAAGAAATATTGAATTTACCATTCGCTCACGCGTCACGTGAGCAGTTCGCCCAATGAGGGCGAACCAGCTCCGTGACTGTAATGAATCGGGGAGCATGTCCTTTGCGACGTGTTCCCTCTTTACCTGTCTCTGTACAGACCTCTGCTCTTGCACCAGCGCGTGCACGCACCCACGCTCTGCTTACAGAGCGCACGCACATGCGCAGCTCTTCTAACGCTGCCACGGAGCTTAGCTCTGCCCCCTCGGATGTGCCACATCTCTCTCATGCACAGCGCGCTCACTTGACGGTGTGCACCGCTCCCCAGCTGCGAGGCAACTAATCTTATGTCACTTGTCTCTTGCAGCCTATCGCGGCTCCTGCTGGGGTCACGCCTCTGCTCCACCTCCTGTCCCATTGGCCCACGCCAGCTACTTATACCCTGCTCATGCTCAGAGTTATTTCTGAGCATAACTTGTTGTAGCCTTGTGCTCCTGTGTCTGTTGTGCCTTGCTCTTGTCTCGCTCTCTCTTGCAGTTTTTGGATTGTAGGTGTACCGACCCGGCTTGACTACTGAAGCCTGTCTGGATATCAACCCCGGCTTACCCTCGACTACGTGTATCTCTTCAACCCAGACCATGGGATTCTGATATCTCCAACCCCAGACCACGGCTTAACAGACTTCCGCTATTCTGACCTCTCCATCCCAAGACCTTGGAAAGTATCTGGACCAAACCGCTCTCTCCAACCCAGACCCGGCTACAATGACAATCCGCCTGCCAGGCACATTTCCACTGCTTTGGGTACGTGGTTCTATACCTCACCACCTCAGTACCGGTGTCCTGTCTTGGGTTGCGCAAGTGTTACAGTATGCTCAGCCCAACGAACATGGACCCCACTGAGGTGGGCCAAGCCCTGTCTTCTATCTCTGAGCATTTCCAATAGTTGGACAATCAAAATGTTTCCCCGACTCAAAGTCTGGCAACAGTTTCTCTAAATCAATCTCCATCCAGAATTGTTTGACCTGCTACTCTGTGTGTTCCTTCCGCTGAAGCTTATCTCTCTCTCAAGCCACGTCTCCCCACTCCCAATCGCTATGCGGGAGATCCCCATGGATGCCGAGGTTTCCTCAACCAATGTAACATACAGTTCGAGTTAACCCTTTCCCGCTTCTCTTCTGATAGATCTAAGGTGGCGTATATTATTGCCCTATTAACCGGAGACGCCTTGGCGCGGGCATCCCCCATCTGAGAGCAGAGACCGGAACTAATCCAAGATTTCCAACACTTCAAGAAAGAATTTAAGCAGGTCTTCGACACCCCTGGCTGTAAGATTACTGCTGTTTCTTCATTGTTTCACATTTCACAGGGTCACAGATCGGTTGCAAGATACGCTCTTGAAATTCGGACCATTGCTGCGGAGACGGGCTGTAATGATGTGGCTTTATCAGCAGCCTTCTGGCAAGGTCTCTCCGAGACATTAAAGAATGAATTGGCTGTTCAGGAAAGATCCACAGTGCTTGAGGATCTTATTGCCATATGTATTAGAGTGGATCAACGCCTTCAGGAATGGAGGCTTAAACGCCATCACTCATGTTCTCTCACTTCGTTTGCTCCTATCTCCAATCTGTCTCCTGCCATTCTCCCAGTTCTTGAGGCTCCGGAACCTATGCAGTTAGGATGTCACCAGCTCTCCCCTTCAGAGAAACAACGTCGGAGGACTGGAGGACTATGTCTCTACTGCGGACTGTCGGATCACCTGGTGCTTCACTGTCCCACGAAGCCGGAAAATGCCAACACCCAATGAGGTATGAGGGGATCTCATTGGGTACCATTTCCTCTTCCCCTTCTACTAAGAAAGGTCTGCCTACTGGGGTCATGCTTTCAATCTTCCTTGAGGGTCCTGGCTTTCTAACTCCTGCCTCTGTCTTCATCGATTCCGGGTCTGGGGGAAATTTTGTGGATCAAGATTTCGCTACTAAACATAAGGTGTCGGTGCGCCTGCAAAACCCATGCTTCCTGAAGTATATGCGGATTTCATTGATGTCTTTGATGAAGTCCATTCCCAAAATTATTCCCCCTCACCGTCCTTATGATTGCCCCATCAATCTCCTGCCCGGTGCCATATTTCCTAAAGGTAGACCTTATCCTTTGTCTCTTCCCGAGACTAAAGCTATGTCTGAGTATATTCAGGAAAACTTAAAGAGAGGATTTATTAGGACTTCTTCCTCTCCAGCTGAGGCTGGGTTCTTTTTTTGTTAAGAAGAAAGATGGCTCTCTTTCCGCCCATGCATAGACTATAGAGGTCTTAACAAAATAACCCTGAAGAACCGTTACCCCTTGCCGCTCATTTCAGAATTGTTTGATCGTCTACAAGGTACTTCCATTTTTTCTAAACTTGATCTCTGTGGGGCCTACAATCTCATAAGCATACGACAAGAGGACGAAAGGAAGACGGCCTTCAATACACGAGACGGCCATTATGAATATTTGGTCATGCCTTTTGGGCTCTGTAATGCCTCAGCTGTCTTTCAAGAATTCGTGAATGATATTTTTCAGTATGTCCTCAACACTTTTGTAATTGTCTACCTCGATGATATTCTTATTTTTTCTAAATCTCTATCCAAAAATATCCAGCACACCAAATTAGTTCTCTCCCGTCTTCGCGAGAACCATCTCTATGCCAAGATGGAGAAATGTATTTTCCACCAAACTTCCAGTTCCTTCTTGGGCTACATTATCTCTGACAAGGGCTTCTCCATGGATCCCGATGAACACAAGGCAGTTGTAGATTGGTCCCAACCCACTTCTCTCAAGGCGATTCAGTGGTTCATTGGCTTAGCCAATTATTATCGTAAATTTATCTGTAATTTTTCCGCCACAGTGGCTCCCCATCACCGTCCTGACGAAGAAAGATGCGGACACTTCTTCCTGGTCTCCTGAAGCAGGCCTGGCCTTTGAAACTCTCAAAAAAAGCATTAATCTCCGCTCCCATCTTACACCATCTGGACCCTAAACTTCATGTCACTTTGGAAGTAGACGCCTCGGATACTGGAGCTGGAGCAGTACTCTCACAGAGACAGTTCCCCCAGGATAAGCTACACCCCTGTGGGTTTTTATCAAAGAAATTCTCGCGGAGCAAAACTACGATGTACCTTGCTCTTGTCTCGCTCTCTCTTGCAGTTTTTGGATTCTACGTGTACCGACCTGGCTTGACTACTGAACCCGCTCTGGATATCGACCCCGGCTTACCCTCAACTATGTGTATCTCTCCAACCCAGGCCACGGCTCTACTGACTTCTACAATTCTGATATCTCCAACCCCAGACCAATGCTTAACGGACTTCCACTATTCTGACCTCTCCATCCCAAGACATTGGCAAGTATCTGGACTAATCCGCTCTCTCCAACACAGACCCGGCTATTTTGACAATCCGCCTGCCAGGCATGTTTCCGCTGCTGTGGGTGCGTGGTTCTATACTTCCCCACCTCAGTACCGGGGTCCTGTTTTGCTCGTGGGTAGCGCAAGCGTTACAGTGACGTCTTGGCTGCGCCCCCCGACACACACCCCCGCGCACACCTACCCGGCCACAAATCGCCCACCCAAGCAGGGCGCAGCGCACAAGCGTCAGCGCACCCGCTCCCTGCCTGGCCGCAGCCTAAGACTGTGCAGCATATCATGATAAATTAACGATTTATCATAAATCTGTCCTGATATGTTTCAAAATAGGACATATCTTGGTAAAACTAGACAAAGTCAGGTTCCTGAAAAAAGAAATTGACTGGTTAAAAAAAATTAAGTATAGATTTGTAAGAAATAATTTACAAAATTGCTTCCATTTTTCAAGTTTTCAGGATGGCCATTAGAAACGTGCAAAACTTTATCTCAAAGTTACAACCCTGGCAAAATTTGCAAAGCATAAATGATACGCGAAGCCTTTGGTAATGTGCTTTTCATTTACGCTTGATATGCTTTATTGCTAATTCCTCAACAGTTCTAGATTCGCATACTGATGAGACTATATGTAAGGACTATACACCATGTGTTGCTCACTGTCTGGTGATATTTCACTTGGTAAAAGAGTTTGCAAAGAAACACAAATTGTGAAAAAAAGGCATTACCTTTGGCAACTGGACATCAGAATCAGGATTTCTGCAGCACACTCCCTGAAGTACACCAGCAACCATTTTATTCTATTCCTCTCTTGCTGGGGATTTGGAAGAGAAAGTACACATATAATTCGGCTTATTTTTGGAGTATTACACTGATCTCAGAGTAGACTAATTTATAGCAAGATAAAGAGAAAACATGCTCATCCTTCATCTGCTACTGACTTTAATCAAGTAGTTAATGAGTTTTTCCTGTTCAAAATGATCTTATTTACTGTAACTATCATCTTAAAAAATGCACGGTTATAATTGTCATTAGCAATGAAATTAGTAAATTTACTGGTCCTATAAAAGTTACTGATTTTTAGTAACTTTCAAAATGGAATTAATTTCTCAAGAACTGCATTTTCTGTGCATCTGTTCATCTTTTTACATTTTTACTGCTGTCGGGTCTATGTGTTATAATGATCAGTCCTGAAAAGGGAATTGTTAACTGCTCAGAAAAACAGTCAAGGTGACAGTGACATTATTCTAGCAGGTCATGTACTGTATACTGGGTCACTAGACTGATTTAAATATCCCAAATTATCTGCAGAGAGATAACACATGGCAAACAATGTCCCCTGACCTTTTAAAATAGTTTTTGGCAAGTTGTTGAAGTTCTTAGCTCAAAACTGTGGTTAAGCGTCAATTGCTGATACATTGGACAATGATGACATGTGGTGGTGCATGAGGGACATCTACTGGATCTAATAGTGAATAGCTGTATGCATTACTGTTACCACATTCCAAAATAATATAATTGAACGCAGAGGCCCATTCATTCAACTTGGATAGGTGCATTTATAGGAGAAAAATGTCAATTTTTATTGTATCTTTGTGCTATAGAAGATGTTTTTCTCAATTTGAATATGTATTCAATTCCACGTGAGTTTACATCTCCCCATGTGGAGTACAGATTAATCTGTTTGGAGGTATACGGTATAAGTCAATGAGCCGTTACCTAAATTGGTCTCTTCTCTCCTCTCCAGCAAAAGCACATTTTTTTTGTGAGGCAAAGAACAATCCGTTCCCGGACAAATTATTGACAATCCGCAAATGGGTGCGAGAGAAACTCTTCATTTGCTAGAGTCGCAAGTTGTACATTTGTCATTTCAATATACTTTGCATATCTGAATTAGCATATATCACAGGTTTCTCAGGTGTGACAGAAGCATGCTTAAAGGATGATGGAAATGAGCCTGTGCTAAACCATAGGTTGGAGATGAGTTTAGTGTAGGAATAATTACTGTGACGAGTGAACAGAGAAGGGGACAGGATCAAGATTCCAGGATGTAGAGTGATATGAGGAGGGAATATGGGAGATGTCCTCTTCAGTAACTCCTGGGAAAAATTGAAGGTGGCTTTGGGGGCAAAGGGTGAGCTGTTTGGTGTGGGTAAAGGTTTACAGTGTGCAATGTCATGTCAAATAGCATTGATTTTGTTTTTAAAGTGGTTAGTGAAATCACCCTCCTTTTGCTGCTGCTGCTGCTGCTGCTGCTGTGCTGCTGTCCTGTATCGTGTCCCTGCTACTGGCTGGGACCCTGCTGGTGCTGCCATTTGGGATCCTGCTGTGCTGCCATTTGGGATCCTGCCCCTGCTGCTGCCCCCACGATGCTGCCTGTGCCCCCTGCTGCTCCTAGCCGATCAAGCGGCTCACAGGAGGCCCCCCACCGGCGCATGCATCCGAGGAAGACAAGATTGCTTCCCTGATAGAGAAGGTGAGGAGTTGCAAGACTGATTGGCTCATTTACAATAGGATGACCATTGATTGCAATGTGGCTATCTTTTCCCCCGTTCAGAGAATAGATAACCACAGTGACAATCAGTGGATTTATTAGAACGTTTTTTTTTTTTTTTTAAGTATTGTAATGGGTATTTTATTTTATTGTAATGTACAGTATAGTATTTTTGAATGGGCAAAAGCGCTTTTAGCCATATTTGCCTAATATGGCTTTTACCCATTCCTGTGTGGTGATGATGGGAGTGGTGGTGGTGGTAGTGAGAAAGGGGGTATTTTATACAGGGTACATGGTTTGGCCTCCTGGGAGGGTAGCAGAAGGGGTTAACCCCTTCATTACCTTAGCGGTATTAATCACTATAGTAATTAAAGGGCTAATCCCTCCCGCAAACATCAAAGGAGGCCTAACCAGCCATCCTGATGTAACCATAACTTTCACTCACCCCCTCTACCACCAACAAACTGGGTACTGGTGGTTAACCACCATGGCTAGCCACTAAGTTAATGAAGCTCTGTTTTCATTTAAATACTATACCTCTCCCTACTAAGGGTTAAAGGTCCAGGGGAGGTTCTGCAAGCACAGCCAGGTGCTGATCACCTGTCATTAATTAACAGAATGTCAGAAAGTCCAGGCTGGATCAGTTTCCCCCACTCCCCAGCTAAAAGAGCTGAATGCTACAAACAGGTTTGTTTTGTAATACTGTATATGTGTTTTATTGTTTGGTAAGTTGGAAAGCCACCCAAAGATAGCTAGAGAATTGCTGTCTAGTTAATGCTCAGATAGAGCTAGGATTTATTTTGATTATTTTGTTTGTCTTGATTTTCTCTGCTGGAGTGACAAAGAAAATAAAGCCCTTAAACCAGAGCTGGATGGTCCTGTGACTGTGCTTGACCCTAAAAGACAGTGGTTTTTAAGGTTCCCAGACAAGAACCCTTCAGCCAAAAAGGGTATTTTGTCACATTATACCATAAAGTGGTATATGGAAGTTATGCAGGGGGGATAGTCTTTTTTTTTTTTGTAGGCCACGATCTCTGCATTGGCTCATGGCAGTTAGGGCCTTATTCAGAAAGCCTCGATAAGGCCCTTATCGAGCACTTATCGACCAAAATGGCTACTAATATTCAGATAGCCTCGATAAGTGCTCGATAACGGCCTGTATCGACGCAAAATTGTATCGCTATCCGAAATTCGCCGACTGAGCAGCGATCAGCCCCTTATTGACCATTTTCGGATGGTTGATAAACTCGCGCGATTCAGAGACCCGCGAGTCGGCTGTCGCGGCATATCGCAGCCCATCGCAGCCCTAAAAGTCGTATTCTCCCCAAATCCAATTCACGACAATTTTTTTGGTCAATTGGTGGGGAGATGCCTCGATGAGCAGCGATGTGTCGGGACTTAGAAAAAATCAGGCCCCTTTCCTGCTTCGGATTGATGTCGTGGGTCTCCGGAGCTGATAGCCATTAATAGCAGCTACGGACCCCCCTGGCATGCATCCGAGGCAGGAAACATGCATGTACAGCAACTTCATTACCTTAGCGGTTAACCGCTAAGGCAATGAAGGGGTTAAACACCCGTGCCAAGCTTACTGTAAGAAACATACAATTCAATACAATACAGTGGCTAGCGGGGGTGGGTGAAGGGGGAATTTGGCCCTTAGTGGCTGTTTAGGCTTTGCGGGTGGGTTGCAGGGGGAGTTAACCCCTTCATTACCTTAGCGGTTAATACCGCTAAGGTAATAAAGGGGTTAACCCAACCGCTACCTACCCGCAAGGTCTAAACACCCATCCTTAGGGCTAATACCCCCTTCACCCATCCGTGAGGCCTAAACACCCACCCCTGACTGACTATACCCACTATATAGCACTCAATGGGCACCCTAATCACAATACAGTAATACACAAGACACACAATAATAAAATGTAACTAAACTCCAAAAAATCACACGTTACTAAATACAAACAGTAGCCAGCTAATACAATCAATACAATCAATAGCAACATCAACAATGAATTAATTAAACCATTAACCAATCTAAACAATTAATTCCGAAACAACTCAAAATGAATAGTAACACTAACCAATGTAAACAATGAATTACTCCCACATTAATGAATTTAAACAGTTAAATAGAAAGAAAGAAATTCTAACAATCTCTGAAGTAACCATAAAACACATTAGCTAGCATAATATAACATTAAGTACAAACGAACACCAATCGCAAACCTTTAATTACATTAAGCATGAAAAAACAAACAATGACATCCACATAATACATGAAATGCCAAAAAGCAACACCAATACCAAGCGAGAAATGCCCCCCAAATATTGTCATAATAATGTATTAATCTGTACCCTAAAGAGGTACCGATTAATATATTATCTGTCAATGTGCCTCCCCCCAAAAAAATCAAAAAACACATCCAAAGATTAAACCTGTAAAAAGAGACATTTACAAACATTGAATATATTACTTACCATTAGAAGCGATGGCCCTCCTCTCCCGGGGAAACAGGAAGCTCACGTACCTTGAAGGCCTCCAACAGCATCCGATGCATCCGCCATGAAGATCCGGCTCAGGTACCCCAATCTTCTTTTTTCTTTTTTTTGACGTCACTAAATCAAAAATGGCAGCTGTGTCACAAGGTAGTTCAGCCAATCAGAGTGTGGAATTTGTTCCCACGATCTGATTGGCTGAAATACCATCTGACGCCGGCTTCGTGACATCATCTTAAAGGCAAATGAAGCACAGCCATTCTGATTGGCTGGCATCATTCCCTTTAAGTGACGTCACCTCAAAAAAATTAAAGTCTGCACATGGTTTTAACAGCTCTAGTATACCTTGTGACAAAGGCTTGGGGAGAACGGATGTGACGTCATTGAAAGCCCGTCACATGGTACTAGAGCCAATCAGAGTAGGGATAGACTTCCCACGCTCTGATTGGCTACCGTACCATGTGAGGACGGCCATGTTTCTTTTAATGACGTAATCTTAAAGGCAATTGAAGCAAAGCCATTCTGATTGGCTGTGCTTTCATTGCCTTTAAGTGACGTCATCATTTTTTGTTTCTCGGCCAAAACACAGGGCCGTGGGAACCCAATCAGGGCCGTGAGAACCATGACGAAAATGTGACGTCATAGGCCTTTAAAAGTCTATGTCGTCTCATTTTGAAGCAAGACGCCGAGGAGGAAGGACTTCCTACAGAAGAAGAAGGCCAGGGCGTAGCCGTAGAAGACAAGAAGACCCCGGAAGAGAGCAGCAGATAGAAGAAAGAAGAATACAGATGAAGATGGATTACAAATAGAAGACCCGTGGATTGTGTTGAATTTTTATTTGAATGTTTATTATTTTATGGTTTTTTATTTTATGGGTTCCTGTGCGTGGATTGGTTCGAGAGTAAGCTGTTCAACGGGAGTCGGTGTGTGGGTCAAGTAATGGTAAGTGAACTAAAGAAATGTATTTTATTTAACTTGTTAATTTTTTAAAAGCTTTTTTAACATGTGTATTGATTTATTTTTGGTATATCATTTCTTGCCACTGTATATATGTATGTATGTCTAGATCGATATATACATACAGGGTAAGAAATTATGTTGTTTTAAAAGCTTGCTTTGCTGTGTTTTAAATTAATTTGGCTATGCAGCTATGCTTAAATGTGTGTATAATGTATTTTAAAATTAGATAGATGTAATTGTTGCTATTGTATGGTGTACATTAGGTCAGGGTCAGGCTTGCTTTTCTATATTGTATTCTTGTTGGTACTTATATTTTTTCACAGGCTAAATTGTTCTGTTCAAGGCTTGAATTAGTTAATTGTTTAATTGTTAGGGATGGAATGTAAATTGTTTAGGGATGTCATTAATGAATGCTAATTGATTTATGTTTACTGGATTGGATTAAATAGTATACTTGTTTGGAGGTATTGGTATTTTGTTTTGAATGTTATTGTTAACATTCATTTGCAGAATATATATGGTGCATAGATTGTATGCATCATATATACAATGTAAATGCAATGTTTTGATTGTCATTTGAGGTTTTTGATTGGCATTTGAGGATTTTGATTGTAAGATCAGATAGGATTATTAAAGGAAATTGATTTTATTGTAGTGTGTCTGTATGGAGAAGTGTTATTTGGAGTACAGCATGTTTTTGATAACCCTTCTACATTTATTTGTATATTGGTTCATCATGTGTGTGTATATATATATATCCCTCTCTCTCTCTGTATATATATATATATATATATATATATATATATATATATATATATATATATATAGTTGCATGATGAAGCCACTGTACAAATGAATGGGTGAAAGGTGGGTATCGGGCCAGTGTGGCTTAACCCCTTAATTACCTTTGCGGTTATTATCCGATAAGGTGTTTAAGGGGTTAATTGATATCTGAATGTAATTGCAATGTATTGGCTTTGTATTGGCTATGTATTTTGTGGGCAACGAAAGACCAGGATGTTGCTGGCGACGGGGGCTTCTTATTGATGAGGTCAGTAGTACTTTATTTATTTGAATATGCTAGTTAATGTGTTTAATAATGGGCAAATAATCTATTATCCCTATCTGGATAATAGTTATTTTGCACATTATTGTACTGTAGGTGTTGGGGGGAGGGGGGGTGTATGTATTGAATGTATAGGCCACGTTTATTTTTTTTACATTCAGGGTTTGTTCCGTGGTTCTGCGTGAGACCTCTGGAGACCACCTGTGGTCTCCTCGGGTATCTCATGGGTATCAGGCTGGTGGTTCCACGGGTGACACCTGCGGGGATGAAGCGGTGGCCTCACATCTGTGGGGGCACCGTGGACCCGTAGTCTGCGGGGATGAAGCGGTGGTCCCACATCTGTGGGGGCACCGTGGACCCATAGGTGCAGGGATGAAGCGATGGTCCCACATCCGTGGGGGCACCGCGGACCCATAGGTGCGGGGATGAAGCGGTGGTCCCACATCCGTGGGGGCACCGCGGATCCGTAGTGAGCACTTGTGAGTTCCCCAGACCCCCGTGATAACCACCCGAGGCCCTGCAGACACCTGTGGGTCTGACCCGGGGCTCCCAGACATCCGCGGGCCTACCGTGGGGACCCAATTGTGGCCCATGGTTAACCAAGGAGACCACCTGGGGGCCATGGCACTTGGCGTGACCCACCAACAGGCCTCCAGAACCTGTTTGAAACGAGCTGCTGGTACCCTGTATTTCTGTCAGGTGCCCCGCCAGCCCGCCTGGGACTCGCGTGGGGCTGTGTTATGAACCCTGTTTGTAAAAGGATAAATCATGTATTTATGGGGGGCACAGGGGGTGGGTAATGTATTTAATAATTATAATAATGTTTATTGTGGGGCTGTGTATTGTTTTTATTGTGGGTACTGGGGGTGGGGGGGGGTATTTTCCCCAATGGTATGTGGGTAGGCCTCCCTTGTGGGTAGTGGGTGAGGGTGGTTAGGCCTCACGGGGTGGGAGGTTAGTGTGGGAGGGTATGTAGGCGTCCCACGTGGTGGGTGAGGGTGGGTTAACCCCTTAATGACTGTAGCGGTTAATAACCGCAATGGTGATTAAGGGGTTAGGGGACATTACATTGGATGTTTTCATTCTTGTGTCTGTTTTGCAGCAGCGGAGGGGGCATGGGCAGGATAAAGAGGAGGATGGCCTTCATCGTGGCAGCCGGACATGGGTGAGTACTATATGTATTTAATGTATTGATTGGTGTTTATGTATTTAAAATGGGCACATTCACTATTATCCATTTGTGGATAATAGTAAATGTGACCATTACTATACTGTATGTGTTAAGGGGGGGGGGTTCTTTATAAGTATGTATGTGTTTTGACATTAATTTGGGGTGGCACATAATTGGTACTGCAGTCCTGTTGGTAACACCCGAGTGCCCCCGCCGGCCTATAGTATCATTGATGTGCATATATGTGTATGTTATGGGTTATAGGGGTTGTTGGGGTATATATATATATATATTTATTTATATTCATTTATTTATTTAGATATATTTATTTATTTATTTAGTGTGGGGCTGCTGTGTGTGATTATTTTTTATTGTGGGTAGCGGGTGTGGGTGAAGGGGGTATTAGCCACAACGGTGGTTGTTTAGGGCTTGCGGGTGGGTAGCGGGAGGCCTTAACCCCTTCATGACCGTAGCGGTATTAACTGCTACGGTCGTGAAGGGGTTAAGTGCACCCGCAACCCCCCGCAAGCCCTAAACAAAAAACAAGGGCCAAATACCCCCTTCACCCACCCCCGCTACCCACAATAAAGCTGGCACGGTGGGTTAACCCCTTTATTGGCTTAGCGGATAGCCGTTAAGGTAATGAAGTGGGCTGTACATGCATTTTTTCTGCCTCGGATGCATGCCGGGGGGCTCCGGTGCTTGTATCAGCTCCGGAGACCCCCGGCATCAATCACAGACAGGAAAAAGGCCTGATTTTTTCTAAGTGTCGCCCTTGCCGATGCTTCTCCTCCACCAACTTGCCAACTTTAGTTGGCGGGCTGGATTGTCGAAAAACTCTCCATTCTGGAGTGCCGATCAGCAGCGAAAAGCTGATCGGGGCTACCTGAATTCAGCCGAGTTCAAAAAGTGCCGATAAGTGGCTTATCGGCACCCGGCTGCTGATAAGGTTTTATCAGCAAGAAAAATTGCCGATAATTCCCACTTATCGGCGCTTACTGAATCGGGAGGGCGATAAACAGCTTATCGCCGCTTACTGCATGAGGCCCATAGTCATAGTAAGGCAGCCGATACTAGGGGTCCTGCAAGCTAGGCTCTGAACCTAGTGTCAAAGCAAGCTGCAAGGTGGCATCTACTCTGGGTTAGGTAGGGTCCAGAATGTTGTACCTCTCTTACATGAGAAGGAGTATGGATTTACTATGTCTGCTGTTACAACCAATAAATCCCTGTTGCACTGTTAATGGCATCTATGCATTGAATTACTACTAAGAGGTTCCTGTAAGGGGTCACCCCTGCCTCTGGCTGGGTCCTTACAGGATGGAGGCACTGCACTATATCAAGGAATCCTGCACCCCAAGCTCCCTACATCGTGGAGTCTCAGCCTCCTGGGAAACAACAGGTGAGCAAAACAGCAACACCTATTTACCAGCAAATCTCCCTTAAGCTTTGGTCCCGCTGCATCTGGCGGTGCGCGCGGCCGCGTGCGCGTTCCTCACCAGCAGGGGTATCCTTCTTGAGCCGGTCCCAGTCCCCCCTCGCTGCACGGCTCACAATGCGCTGTGATGCGTCAGCCACCAGGGGACGCAAGAAAATTGTGATCGCGAGTGGTGACGCGTCACGGGGTGCGCTGATGAGCCTATCAGCGGCGGGGGCGGGAGCGGGAGCTGTCAGACAGCTTCCTCCACAAGGTAGGGGGTGGTGTGTGTGTGTGTGTGTGTATCAGCGTGTGTGAGGAGGGCATTTGTGGGGGAAGGGGGAGGGAGCGGGAGCTGCTTACCATCCAGCAGCCCGCAGCAGCTCCCTCCTGCAGCTCGGGAGACCGTGGCCTGTGGAGGGAGGGGGGGAGTAGCGGGTCCCTCCGCTCAAACCACGCCCCCCTCCGCTCAAACCACGGCCACCGCTCCCGCTCCCTACAGACCGCATAAAGTGGTCTGTGCCTCTCAGCGTACTGCCTGCATGCAGTGCGGGCGCGCTGACTGAGGGAGCGGGGCCGTAGCCTTAGGGTCGGGGTAGGTGTGTTACACCAGTATCAGAGTTCCCTTATGACAGTATAACGGTGAACTGTGGGTGCAAAAATTCCCTAGTGTGAAATAATAAAACTTACACATTTCTTTCTGTCAGCCTTAGACATTCACCTGCTATTCAGTGGAGGGTGATGTGTAGACTGATAATGAAGTGTATTATACCTTTGTGCTAATTGGAGAATTGGTAGGGGTTCCGTCCTGAAGGGAGGACCTATACACCTCCAAGGAACTGCTATGTAAAGCAAAAACCAGGTGAGCCAATAACCTACCCCTATGACGCAATGTATCAGTAACACTATAATTAAATGCCCTTATGGAGTATGCAAGGAAAAGAAGGGTGAAGGTGGTATTTTAAACCCTGTGCACTGTACCTTTTAAATTAAAATTCAATGGTTTATTTCTTAAAATATGGTGTCATCAGCAGTTGTTGTTAAATCTACATGAGTCACCCACTGTTTGTTTTCCCTTTCTATTTTTTGGGGAATCCACCCACAGAAGAGTTATTGAATAATTGCACTGTATGATATTATACACTGTTTTTTCTTTATTTATTTTTTATATTGCAATGAGCACTGAATAGTGAACAGCGCAGAGGAGGACAATTTTTCCGTAAGGGCATACTGTACAGTACTTAACTGCAATTGCATTTATCATACTGTACTTGTTAATGATATTATTAACCAATTGATGCTTGACTTCAAAGTAAAATAATAAAACACATATATTTTTTTTAACAGTTTGCAGATTATTGCTGTGTAGCCAAAGATGATATTTTTTTCCACAAAAAGTATTTATTTCTTCTTTTTATAGATGAATATATTGTCATACCTGCTACTTAGTTCTTGCTGATTGATACAAGAAAAATTGTATAAATGGTTATATGTCTATTTCTTGGAAACACTGATCTGAAATTACCAAGAAAACATCGCTATGAAGAAATATTTATTTTCTAAGATAGACATACTGTACATACTGTATGTTCCTTATAGTATATTGGAGACTGTAAGTCTATGACAAAAGATAGTACCCCTCTTTATCATAACTGGATTTATTTTTCTTATATTCAAAATGCTACTGAATTTTCGCATAAATATTTTCTTACCTTTTATTGGTGAAGGGGCCGCTCATATGGAAGAGAACTCTGCAGAATAGATCTTTGTCAAAGCTGTCTCTACTCTTGCTTTCGTGATGTGTTAATTCACAAAGGGGATTATTCTTTCAATTCTGGTAGCGCTGATTGAGCTTCTATCCCATGGAAATTCTTACTGATTAATGAATAACCCCCAAAGTTTCTATAAATTTGAATGAGATTATTGATGATGTTATAGGAGGAGAGTAGGAATTTGTAGTGGAGTCAATCTGCTCCCGAGCGTTATAATCTTCAGTAACGTTCCATGGTGTGTGAGCACTTTTGGAGGTACTGTTACAGTATGTATGTGTGTCCCTCATATCACTCTGAGTCCCTATTAAGTCTCCTGGGCTAAACACAGTTATCTAAGGAATAATGTGCTATACTAATACTCCTCACACATCAGGAGGCTCTGTATTCTGTACAGCAAGGATATATATATTTTTAAGATTATAGCCCTCTGATCATTTGTTGTGCCAGTGATGTAAGATCAGTGAAGTAAGTGCATACATTAACAAATTCCTTCTTGCACGACCTGCTCAACCTACATAGTCCTGTTCATGGAATAGTCTCCCAAGTATGAAGAATGTACATACTGTACTACTGTAAATACATGCATGCAAAAATTATGATTCTTGTTGCTCTGCTACTTTTATTCAACTGATAAAGAAATAAAGTTTAATTTTCATGGAGACAATGACAATATATTGAAAGTAATATGAACATCATCCAATGTTGTTCCATAAAGGGAAAAATAAATTCCTTCCTGACTCCAATAATGGCAATCAGATTTCTCCCTGGATCAGCATCTTTACCGGGTTTACTTATTTGGTGTATCCCTGTATACCATTCCTTTCTAAAAGATGTCAAACCGTTTTTGAATATATCGTTGCCAACATTTTATTTCAATCAAGCAGAAAAATATCAAACAATTACATCAACATAATAAACTAACATTGCACAGAACAGCAGCAATACAATGCCACAAATGCCCACCAAATATTGACCTAATAATGTATTGATCTGTACCCTAAAGTACCCTAATACATTTCTTTCATAGTGTAGATGTGCAGGGGGTCCCCGGAGCTGAACCGCATTGGTTTTATGTCCGGGGACCCCCTGCTTCCCAAGATACAGGCCCCATTATGGGGTGCCGGTATCCCTCTGCATTTAAATATCCCGCGTCACGTGATCGGGACATTTCAAAGCATAGAAGATACCGGCACCCCATAAAGAGGTCTGTATCTCGGGAAGCAGAAGGTCCCCGGACCTCAAACAAACACGGTTCAGCTCCGGAGACCCCATTCACATCTACACTATGAAAGAAATGTATATTAAAAAACATAATTTGTGGGCGAGATTTTCGCTGGCAGAGGCGGCTCTCTCAGAGCAGCTCTCTCTGCAGCAGAAATGTATCGCCGGGTTAGGCCTTTTCACAGGCTCGTTCCTATTGCTGGCAGAAAATCGCTAGTTTTGGGAATTTTGCTATGAGCGGTAATGAAGGCTTGATGAATACCGTGATAGCAACGCTCAAAAAAACGGCCATTTAAATGTCCTGGCGATAATTTTTATCAACCTTTACTGAATAAGGACCTAAGTCTTCAAATAGATTCCCCACTATTGTTGATTTTGAAGGGGCTGGACTTCAGGACAGTACTGTATAAAACTTTGCATATAGGATTTTTATAGACACAATCAGATTAGTTTGCAATCTATATTTTTGGTGCCTGAGGCACAGGGAGATAAAGGAGGTGGCACCAGGATTTGAATCAGACTCCAAACTCAGTGTCCAGTTATCAGTAACTGAGTCACTCCTTCAGATTACAGGAATAAAACTCTCTGCTTGGCTTGAACAGGGATTTTGATTACTTAAATCAGAAACATAGATGACTGACAGTAGCACAGAGTGTACAGAATGTTTGAAGGGATTTGTCTAACCTGATTATAACATGGATTGTGCTAAACCAGTAGATCAGACTTGTTTTTATTTGTATAGAATGTGATTCTGTACATAATGTCCGTAACTAATATATAGAGTGTAAGCCTTCTTTTGGATTTCTTACTGTGCAGGTGCGTTAATAATCTTATGTTTAAAGTGCTTAGTATTGCATAATATTATATGTTGATTTATGTCTTTGTACTGTGCATATAACTACTGATATAAGTACACTGGTAAGTACCAACTGATCTTGACACACGTAAAATTATTGCTGCCAGTCAGTTAATTTTAAACTGAATGTTAATGTTAAAAATCTTCTCTTGGTTGGCTGACAATTAGCTTACAACCAATCCCAGATATGGAATAAGATCAAATGTATTTTGAGCTGCAAATAGTAAACAGTTTGAAAACATTACTGTAAACCAAATAATGTGAAGGTGTGTATGTACCGTATGTATGTACAGTATGTCTTTATTTATATAGCTCCATTAATGTACATATCACTTCACAGCAGTAATACATGTGTAACGGTATTTCTGGCCCGGCCTGACCCACCCAATCTCACATTGGCCCCTGTGTTCTAACCGGTCCCCATTACAGTGTGGTAGTGTCGGGTGGTGCACCTGTTGGCTACAGGACTCCTGAGTCTCCCGCATGATGGTGTGTGGGGAGGACCCGTCCAGACAGGCAGCTGAGGTAGTGTGCTGAGTCTCACCTAGTTCCAGTGCAGCGCCTCCACCTCATCAGGGTCCCTGCGTCCGCATGGGGATGATCCTGGTGAGGAACTCCTCGGTGGTGCAACTCCCTGTGTAATCACTTGACTCTCACACACAGGGGTTTCTCTGATCAGCTCCATCTTTATTGTCACGGTGGGCATAGCTGCCCTCCACAATGGGGTATATTTAGCCAGTCATCGTGCCCGTGCTTCCCTTTGACAGGTATGCCTCCTTGATCAGGGATTCACTGCTCTGTGCCAGGTCCCTGGACACAGACTCCTATATCAGCTACTATAACATAATCGCCCACTAGTCTCTGAACTCTGCAAACACCTTGCAGGAACTTGAACTCCTTCCTCAACTGTACTAGCCTTGAACTAGAACTTTCCAGCAACTAGCCTTGAACTAGTACTTTCCAGCAACTAGCCTTGAACTAGTACTTTCCAGCAACTAACTTTTAGACACAGTGCTGTGCCTTATGTAACTTCTGAGGCTGACACACCTCTGACATCACTAACCATGGAGTCAGAGCATGTGACCAGTCCCATCCATACACAGGGCACCCCACCAGGGTATGAGGGGAAACCTCCATGATTACTGCTGGCATGCCCACACTTACCAGGCCTTTCTGCCAGCAGGAGAGATGACTGTAGGCATTTTACATGACCGCTACACATGTGACAATCATATAAATAACAAATAATATAAATAACATAAAGGGCCTAATGCAGTAAACAGCGATAAGCCGCTTATCGCCCAAAAAGCCTACTGCTATTCAGTAAGCCTCGATAAGTCAGTGATAAGAGAGCTTTAATGCGAAAAAATTTGCCGGAAAAAAAAATCGACAAACGCGCAGCGAGAAGCAACTTATCGCCGCTTATCACCGGCTTGTCAAACTCGCGCTATTCTCTAGTAGCCTTAATTAACTTAACGAGGCTAATCGCCTATCTAGAATGGAGGTTTCCTCTCCAAAAGTTGGCAAGAAGGTGGCGAGAAGCTCCCAATAAGCGGCGAGGTGGCACTTAGAAAAAAAATGTATTTTTACTGCATCGGATTCATGCCAGGACACTCCGGAACTGATACCTATTAATATCACCACCAGAGACCCCCGGCATGAATCAGATGCATGAAAAATGCATTTACAGGCAACTTCATTACCTTAGCGCAGTGCTTCCCAATTCCAGTCCTCAAGGAACCGCAACAGGTCAGGTCTTAAAGATATCCCTTCTCCAGCACAGGTAGCTCAGCCAAATGACTGAGCTGCTGATTGACCTTCCTGTGCTGGAGCAGGGATATCCTTAAGACCTGACATGTTGGGGTTCCCTGAGGACTGGAGTTGTGAGTGGACTTAACCCCTTCATTACCTTAGCGGTTAATACCGCTATGTTAAAGAAGGGGTTGACCCCTCCCGCTACCGACCCGGTAGGCCTAAACACACCTCCTTGGGGCTACTACCCTCTTGACCCACCCCAGCTACCCACAATAAACAAAAATACACACAACAGCCTACTACCAACCTACTAGGCCACCAATAACAATTACAATATATAATAAACACCAATACACAATCCACACCCCCTGTGCCCCCACGTAAAACCATAATTAATTTTTTTATACACAGGATTAATACCAGTGGGGGTCCCCGGGTGGTTCCCATGGTTGTCTGGGGCCCTCGGGTGGTTCCCACAGGTGTCTTGTGGCCCGCGGGAGTCCGTGGGCCCCACAGGGGTCATTACAGGTGTCCAGAGGTCCTCAGATGGTCCATGTGGGCATCCGGGGTCCTCGGGTGGTCCCTGTGGGTCCCTGCTGGTCTGCAGTACTATTCGTGTTGTAAAAATAAATAAAGATGGCCTACATTTCAATAAATACACCTCCTCCCTCCCCCCCAAACACATATAGTACAGTAATGTGCAAAATAACTATTATCCAGATATGGATAATAGCTCATTTGTCCATTATTGAACAAAACATTAGTTAGCCAGGCAGCATAAACAAAGTAAATAAAACCGTTATACTTACCCGTGCCCTTATGAATGGTGTCCTCGTCAGCATACTGCAGGGTCATGTCCTCCATTGCAGAAATAATACATTAAAAATACAATCTAATGGCCCTAATCCCTTAATCACCTTAGTAGTTATTAACCACTATAGTAATTAAGGGGTTAACCCACCCTCCCCCGATACCCACCCAGGAGGCCTAACCACCCACCCCGGACCCACTATACCCACCCTGTACCCATTTATTGGCATAGTAGTACATCATACCCATATAATATGGGTATGATCACTTACTATAGTAGTCAATGGTCACCCTAATCCAAAAGGATGAATGTCCAAAATACACAATAATCAAACATACAACAAGAACCTAAACCCCTGAAATAAAAAATTAAAAGCACTAGCCAACCAATGAATTACCTAAATAAAAACACTAGCCAATCAAATAAAGAAATAAAACCACTAGGCATTAAATAAATCACACGACTAGCCAAACAATACATTTAATACATAAAAGCAGTAACCAACACAACAATTAATACAACCACTAGGCTACACATCAATTAAAACCAGTAGCTAACAAAGTACATCATTAAATAAAAACGCTAAACAATCTGGTTGTAGTAGACCATGTTACTCCCTTTGAATGATGTCACATCCTTTCCTAAAAATTACTCTGTTACATGGCCTACTACAACCAATCAGATTGGGGATTGTTCTCACAATACGATTGGCTGAAGTACGCTGTGACGGCAGCCATGTTGGATTTTGTGATGTCATGTTAAAGGGAAATGAAGTGCAGCCATTCTGATTGGCTGGCTTAAGTCCCTTTACATGACGTCACATAAAAATAAAAAATAATTTTTTTGAAAGGGCACTTGGCGTGTGAACCATTCACCACACAAATGTGACATCACAAGCCATATTTAAGGTTCATTTGAGCTCAAGAAGCTGACGGGTCAATATAGTGGATTTAACATGGGGTTAAACACTGGTCCCTCATAAGGGGTTCAGGAACGTAAGGGTAATCATAACCGCGTGACTTCCAGTAATGCTGGACCACAATACGATCCGCCCAGCTGTTTTTGGTTAAGCTCTGCCCGCAGGCTTGCCCTGGCAGTACCCAAAATAGTGGATCTGACACTGGGATCTCTTTCTTAACCCCCGCCAATCCTGATGCAGTAATTATCCCCTGTCTTATATCCTTACAACGATCCCTAAGGATCTCTGCTGTTTCTTCTGGGGTAAATTCTCCCTCTTCCCACCAGTGAGCCACAATGGTATTTTCAATTAATAAGAACCTAGTCCTATTCATGTGTGGCGCATACCCCTTGAACAAGGGATCCCACCATGGCAATACATTCTTAGTACTAACGTGAGCACTCACACTAAATTCTTCCTGCATGAAACCCTCATGGTGGTCTAGAAGTACTAGAATTATGGGATCCTTCCCATGACATTGTGAAATCAGACAACCCATCCCTAGGCAAATCATCATCCAATGCATTCCCTATACTGTACTATTGTCCTGTGTAGCGCTTGGTAAAAAGTCAGTGTCCTTGGTAGCGGTTGGTGAAGCCTTAATCTCAGAATTTTGTCCCAAATACCTTAGAAGCCTGGCACCTACCTCCTCATTGCCAATCATTTGTTAGTGGTAGAGTCCTTGGCAGTGTGTCTGTCCATGGCTTTGCCTCGGGCACGGCTCAGCAAATTTTGCTGCCTAAGTCTTACTTACCGGAGAGGAGGGGGTTCAATATGAGCTTATTGGGGTTCTGTATGTTTTACTGGAGAGGAAGTCACAACTTCCGTATCCACCCCGGCGGCCAAGGTCAGGGTGACGATATCCGGTTGCAGTGGAAGGGTGGCAGCAACAACTGGGAAAGAAGTACCGGCCGGTTCCTCCAAGATGGCCATCTCATCAGGAACCAGCTGGGCCGAAGCACCCTCAACGGTCAGGTAGGCCGCTGTCATCACAGCAACCTGGGGATCGGATGTATCCTCACCAGTCTGCTGGACTGATGTTGGCTCAAGATCCTCCTGGCTGAGAGCAGGCACCTCCAACGCGGGTGGGTAGCACTTAAGACTAACCCTTTTATCTTGTAGGCTATTTCCTGAAATAATGCTATGATAACCATGGTCTGAATGTGACTAACGACAGGTTTTGGTGTGACCTAATTATTGTAATGTTGGTTCCATGCGCTAACATTAACGAAGGTTTGTTAATCTGCGTTGTTAGGTTAATGGTTCAGTAGCATATGATTTTGATAGGCGTAAATCCTGGGAAGAAAGAAGATGGCACTCCCAGTGGTCTTGGCAAAAAAATGTTTTAGTAGTACAAAAGTAGAAGTCTCAATGTTTCATTCCTAGTGTGGACCTTTGTCGTATCTTAACCAAGGTTCCTACTTGGAGAAAACATTGATCTTTGTACATGTGCTACCCCAACTTGCTGGGGCTTTGAACACCGGTGGAGCTCTTCATTGTAATTGTGAGTGCACCTTCTCCTTTATTTGCATAGGAGTAAGGGTAAACCACTAATAATGAACGACCGCTCAGCCTATTTTAATCACAGAATTAGTAATTAGGAGGTACAAACACACTGGTGCATAAGGACACAGAGAACTTGTAATACATAAAATGTAAAATAAAGAATTTACACTAGATCCCTCTCACAACTGCACTCAGGTGTAGAAAAATATATAATCAGACTTAGTAAGTCATAGAATCTCAATATTCTTAATGTAACATCTTTACAAGTACTTACGCTCATAATAGCAATATTGCATGGAATGCCAACTGACAAGTATTAAACATCTATCACTTTCTATGAAAAACAATAAAATGTTATTTATGATGCTACTGAACAACGACGCATGTGATAATAATATATACATCTATTGGTTAGCCTGTAATCAGGTAAGTATAATACCAATAAATGTCTCCAAAATATTCACTGATAGGATAATCAGAGATAAATCTACATGGAAGCAGAAAGAACTGTTTGTGTTTTAGGTTGATACATAAATTGTCAAGATATGTGTCAAATAAACAGTTAGCCAGTTTGCAGTGTATTCCATCAACAACTAGTAGAGTAGGTTGGTTACAAACTCATAAACACTATCATAAATCAGGTCATGAAAACATAGCAGATACTATTGTAGCTGTCTTTGGGTAAGAATAAACCCGAGTGTACAGCAGAATGTTACCAAGACTTATTTGCTACAATACCACAGTGTAGTAAAGTTTCTAGGCTAACCATAATATTCACCCGACAGATTAGCTTGTGGGGTAGAGGCGGTAGCTTGATATAGTGCCTAAATATAGGCAGTGTCTTGCATCTCTACAGCTATTGATGAGACGGCCGTTATTCGAACATTTAACGTGGTGTGTAGATTGGAATACCCATTTTGGTACTGGTAAATGCAAGCTTGCTGGTACCTGTACGCGAAATCATGCTCAGGCTGGACATTTTCCAGGTATTCAGGTGGGGACAGGTACAAAGGATTGCCGTTCACCAGGTTATCACTGGCGGTCGGACTGGCCGGTGCTGGTGCTGTTGCCGGCACATTGCTGGATTGGGATTGACGATTCTTATATGGGTTAAAACCGACCATTCTTCTTTTGAAATTGCCATGATCAAACATACAGTGAAATTCTGGCATGACACCTCAATACCCGCAAATCTCTCCGGCAGGAGGGGCAATGCGAAAAAAACACTGATCGTTACTTAAGGTTTTTCTTATTACACGCTTCCATCCATGAACGCCTGGTGAAAACTTGTAAAAATCGTAGTTCGAAATTAAATATTCATATATTTCAGATACAGTCGCCATTCTATCTGCTGCAGCAATTATTGCCAAATATATTAAAAATGCATAACTACAGTCAGGTTTTTTATACGCCTGTGGTGTAGCCATAATGTCCACTCAGCAATTGTGCAGGGAAAGAATGTAAAAAAAAAAGGCATACATTGAGTATTTAAAGCTTTTTATTAAGAACGCCTAATTTGATAACGTCTTCGAAAAATCAAGGTCAATTCATAATGGGCCACTGTAAGTATGTACCAGTATAGACGTGGGTGCTATCTGTTCTAAACACCTGCACCCTCACATTGTAGCAAAATACGGTATACTGTAGCACTGTACCATGCATATTACAATTCAATACAATTCATTAAATGCATTAATTTCTGCCACCTGGCAGATACGCAAAGAATAGCAACCAAATTATAATTCATTAACCTCTGCCACATGGCGGATATGCGAAGAACTGCATCCAAAGAAACAATAAACCATTAAATTAAACAGATCAACCGCGTGTGGCTGCCCGGTGCTGGATTGCCCGAACGCGGCATGAATAGTGGTCAAAACGCGGAAATACCAAAGGGAATACAGCGGTCAGCACGAAAACTGATTCGAGATCCATTCAAATAACGGCCGCCCCATCAGTATTGTTAAATAGGGTAAGTACAGCGGAAACCCCTCAGTGTAAAATAAAGGAAAATGTATCTCTTGCTTGTCCAACAGATCATCGCTATTCAACCGTATTAGTGCCTGTGGCTGCACGCTGTATACTGCTTAGGTGTGAGCATCGCCTCCCGGATAGACCCCACCGCTGTGGCGTCACTATAAACTCGATGACCGTTTCATGTGTAAACACACACTTCTTCAGGGGGGGAGCGGCTAGAGTACGTACCGACGCTGTTGACCAAAACTCTTTTTTTTCTTGGGTGTCAAATTCCCTACACCAACCTCATCAGTATCGAGGAGGTGTACGTCCACGCTGCATTGCGGACAGCTGGTTGGCAGATGATATATGAATTAGTAATCCGAAAAGCACCTATTTACCATGTAAACGAACAGTGTTCATTCACCATGTAAACATACATTAAACACTCAGCGGTGTGGACAACTGACAATAACAGAGCTACCTAAATGAGTCAGGATTAAAGGGGTGATGATTATAGCTATTCTTGATCTATAGGGGGACTGTTTGGATCCTAGGAATAGGGTAATTGGAGGAAAACGAGTAAACCTTTGGTGGTTAATAAGAATGATATTGGTAATAGTCACCAACTTATACTAAATCTAATATGTATAGTGTCTCCAATGGAGAAAGTTATGAAAATAGGGGGAAATATGTGGGAAATATATTGGAGACATGATGGTCCATCCTGTAAAATTATATGAATGAATAAGCACCAACATTGATTATCCTAGGGAAACTAATGCAGTGGTTAAACATACCACTAGTGTATAGTGATATCAACATAGCATATATAATGTTATTATTATTATTATTATTATTATTATTATAATTATTATTATTATTTTTATTATTATTATTATTATGTAAAAGTGTTAATGAATGATATAGGGTGTGTATGAGTGTGCTACCCTATTTGTACAACCTACAGTAAGACAGTCAAAACGGACCACTAACCCTTATGACATGATTAAATGGTATACCATAAACCCCTTTTCTAAATGTGATGTGAAAAATGAATACTGAATAAAGTGCAACATAAAATAATACTAATATGTGTCTGGTGTATATTGAAATAAAATATATAGCTTACATAATATAAACTGTGTAAAATAGATAGTATATATGTGAATAGATCACTAGTGAATTATCTTGTGTCAAGGTCTGCCCCAGGATAATCATTAGTCAGGCTATGGTAAGTATATCTATACTGAAGCATCCAAACCAATAGAATTAACTCAAATAGAACAAACCCTGTAAATATGGCCTAAATCTGTGATTAATGGAATGAAGAATAGATTAAACCTTCATTCATTCCCTCTGGTGCTATAATTCCTAATGTGTGAATCCAACTACACTCCTTTTGGAGTAGTCGCTTGTCCCAGTCTCCCTTAAATATACCCTATGGGATATATTCTATACCGATGAATTTGAGAGCTTTGTTATTGCCCTGGTGCATTTGTGTAACGTGTCTCACAACGGGGGTGTCCAACCGATTACGAACAGATCCCATATGTTCCAAAATTCTGGTTTTAATGGTCTGTGGGTCTTTCCTATATATTTTTTGCCACGTGCGCAGTTAATTGCTAAATCATCCTAGATGTGAGACAGTTTATGAATTCCCTGATTTTAAATACTCTCGATTGAGTAGAATTGGAAAATTCTTTAGTGCATGTTATGGCACTACACACTTTGCACCTCCCACATGTATGCATTCCTGATGGCTTTAGGTTCCAGCCATGTTTTAGTTGATGTTTTTTTGAAAATGACTATGGACAAGCCTGTCTTTGAGATTACGGCCTCGTCGACTTGTCATACTTGGAGTAGACTTCAAGATTTTTTTTAAATCGATGTCCTCCGTCAAAATATGCCAATGTTTCGTCTTAATGTCTCTAATGCTCCCCCAATGGTTGCTATATGTGCCAATGAACCTGATTATCAGATGTTTTTCTTTATCCTGTTATTGGTCAGGAGTTTAGGTCTTGGAGTCATTAGGGCTCAATGGTATGCTCTTTTGATGATCGTTTTACTATGGCCTCTTTCTTGGAAACATGTGGTCATGTCTATTGCCTGCATCTTAAATTCTTTAACTGTAGAGCAATTTCATCTTATACGGAGAAATTGACCCATCGCAATATTGTCGATTGTGTGTCTTGGGTGATGGCTATCCACCACTAAAAGACTGTTTAGCTTTCCTAAAAAAAATTGTTTGGAGTCTACCCTCATTGTTTTTACTAATAGTTAAGTTGAGGAAGTCCATCTTGTCTGAACTAGATTGAAAGGTTAGTCTCAGATTATGACCATTCACGTTTAGTGTTTTAATGGAATCAGATAAGAAATCCTCTGAACCACGCCATAGAAGGAAGATATTGTCTATATATCTGATCCAAATCTTGATGTGTGTTGTGTACATTTCCATTGCCTCTATGAAGACCACAGCCCAATCCCACCAGCCCAGATATAGATTGGCATAGGTAGGAGTGACCGTGGTCCCCATGTATGTCCCCTGTGTTTGGTGGTAATACTGACCATCAAACAAAAAATATTTTTTGTTGAGCGTAAAGGCTAGTAATTTCAGCATGAAGTAATTATGTGTGTAATGTTCCTTTCTCCTAGATCTTAGGAAATGTCCAACTGCTTGCATACCAGTTGCATAAGGTATGCTGGTATATAAACTCTCTACATCCAATCCCACCATCAATGTTGATGTATCAATATTGATGTCCTCTAATTTAAGAAGGGCATCTTTTGTATCGCTTAGGTAGGAGGGCAGAGGGCTGACAAAGGGACGTAAGAAATTGTCCAGGTGGACACTAGCTCTTGAGGTCAGATTGTCGATCCCAGATACTATTGGTCTACCGGGAGGGAGGTAATCCCCTTATGGATTTAGGGAGGTGATGAAAGGTAGCTAGCTATCTGTGTTGTTTGAATTGATATAAAATGCTGCTCACTCGATGAAATCGCCTTTTGTTCCAAGTCCTCCTTTAAAATTTTGGTCAATTCTTGGATCATGTTTGAGTACTTTATAGCATTTTCTATCTGACAAAATGCAGATACATTCATTGGCATAGTAAAGTTTGTCCAAAACTACAATGTTCCTGCCTTTGTCAGAAGGTTTTATGATTGTTTAATCTTATTCCAAAATTTTCAATGCTTGATACTCATGATAGTTTCGGTTGTGCTTGTTTACCTTAGATTATAAGTTAGTAATGTCTTTTGTAACTTGCCTTGTAAAAACATCTACATTGGAACTTGTTTTCACTGGGAGTGTAAATGTAGATCTAGAGATGTAGGTGTGTAGCGCACAGCATCCAGCAGAGAACAGGTCTGGCAAAAACTTTCTTTATTGGCAAGGCATTAAAAAGAGGGGCGCAACCTTGCCAATAAAGAAAGTTTTTGCCAGACCTGTTCTCTGCTGGATGCTGTGCGCTACACACCTACATCTCTGGAATTCGTTTATATAGCAGCACGCATTGGAAGGGAGACTCTGGAGGTGAACAGACTGTGAGTACTCTTAAGGGGCTATCCCAATGAGATGAAGGAGGGTGTCCTAGGACAACTTCCCTAATCTTCAGGGCTTCCTGGTGCCCCCACTCCCATTAATATGGACTGAGTATATCAATGCACAATACCTTAATACCCAGTGTCTCCCTCCCTTCAGAAGCGCACATACAGCACTTTGAGCACCATTGTTCTATTCTAAATGTAGATCTACTCTTGTGATCGGTAAATGGCCCTCTAACTGGGGTCTCTCACTTTCTTCAAGGAGACTAGCTAGATTATTCAAATTGGTCATATGTCTATGTTGTTAAATTCCTCGAGTGGAGTATTTAAGTTAGCCATTCTTTGTCGTCTGCTAAAGAATTTATGAAGTGTTCATTTTCTTGAAAAAAGGTTCAGATCTTTAATAGTTTCAAAGATGTCCATTTTTGTTGTTGGGCAAAATGACAGACATTTTGTTAAGACTTTAATATGTACTTCATCAAGATGTCTTTTTTAGAGAGATTAATTATTTGTGTTACCTCTGGGATTTCTTTTTGTTGGGCTTCTTGGGTGTTTGTTCCCTGTATGCCCACATACTCCTGTCTCATAGGAAGTTTCCCCACCCCCCTTCTTGTCCTCTCGTCCTCTGGTGATGTCTATACCTGTCTGTTCTAAAAAAGACGATGTTTTGACGGTGGGGCGATGTCCCTTTGGTATGTTGCTAGATCTACAGTATTCTCTCTATGATGTGATTCAGTGTCACTAACTGAACATTCCCATTCGGTAGATGATTCTGTAGTTTTAATTTGTCGTCTGGATTTGATATATTTATTTTTATATCTAAAGATTTTATTCTCTTTAAAATCCAGTGAATCTCGTATAAACTTTCGTTGTTTTCTATTTTTTATATCTAGTGTCAACCTCTCAACGCTGAGTTTGAGTTTATTTTCGAGATCTACAAAATCTGAATCTTCCTGCCAGGTATGTGTTTCTGTTGAAAGTGTATCTATTTCTTGATTTATTAAGTCCATTTTTTTATTTTCAAAGGCAACTAGAACCTTCATAAATTCGGCTGAACATTTCAGTAGAATATTTTCCTAAGATTTAAAAAAAGAAGCAGATATTTTTACCAGCCTAGCCTATAACTTCGCAGTGCTCACTCCTTTTACTTAAGTTCATTTTGGGCAGGTGTCAAATCAATAACAATATAATATATCTACTTCAATTTTGACATTGACCCGACACTGGGATGCAAGGGTTTATATTCTGCACGGGTGTTTATTACATGTTATTTTTATTAAATTTCCATTGGCCACCGCCGCTGGTGCAGCCACTCATTCTGGAATGCAGTCCCCTTGGCTGATTACATCTTGGGAGATTGTGTCTGCCATCACCCGGGGGGCAGGACTTCCGATTTGCGGCCTCCCTATATATATGTTGTCTGATGAAAGGAACAACACTCTTTGGCAAAGCGCACGCATGCGCGAAATGCATCAGAGATTCCTTTCATCAGTTCCTGTGTGTTAGTATGTCATGTCGCTGAGGGTCCAATAAAGTTTCTTCTATTTTGCTGAGTGTTCCAGCCTCTGTCAGTGTTTTTTGAATCTGACATGCAGTGCCTTATACTTAAGCCTTATGCTTCCCCGTGGGAAGTCACCTCCTTGCTCCTGTTTGGGCTGAGAGCACGCAGATTTCTCAGGATACCATCATCACCCATTTGTGAGTACTGTACTTTATCCACATAAGAACATTGATGGGTTGCCTTAATAATTTATAGGAAGTATACAGTTTTTATCAGCACCTGGGTTAAAGTATATAGAGAAAAATAAATGAAGGTGTGGTGCAAGGGAACGAAGAGGGACCCTTATGCCCTCCAAAGTTGCAATAAAGAACACAGGGGAGTTCCCAGCGCTCAATTAAGGATATAAACGCAAAATACTAAGAAGAGGTGATATGCCAAAAAGAAAAGATTTACTACAATAATTATGATAGTACAATATGTAGCAAAGATGATCAAATATAAAGCAAACAATTATAAACAATTATAAATGACAATGATAGCTATAGTAAAATCAAATAATACATCAAGTATATAGATATTATGAGCCACTTGAACACACTAGGTGTAATTGGAGAAAATGGTTGTGAAAAAGGGAGACAAGGTGAGAGAAAATAAGGAGGTTGAAAGGTGGGGGGGACGGGGGAATAAGGAGGGCAAGGTTTCGGGGCTCCTAGCCCCTTCTTCTGGCCTGTTCTCTAAAATCAATCAGATCTAGGTACTTTTCTTACCCCTGTAGAAACAGGTGCTCCCTAAATTAAAAGCAATTGCCTGGCTGTACTGCTAGTGGAAATAGCTAAACGTACTTGGAATACTGATCTCCCAAAGGGGGTGTAATAATAATACAATTGCAGCAAAGGCACCTATCCAAAACTAGCAACAACACTAACAACCCAGCATTGGGCAGTCCTAAGCAGCACAACCAAGTCCTATGACTGCTGCTCTAACAGAATAGAGTGGTTCCACACAGAATTGTATACTACGGTATCCACTTGCCCAAGTCTTATACCCTTGTTGGTGACGAGAAATTCTTTATTTCATATAATGTGAAAATCGGATCAAATCAACACCTGGCACCAGTAACTGAGCTTTAGTCTGATAAGAAAATGTGATTGTTTTAGGTGTAGTGAAAGAACTGCCATTTTTTTTGGCTTGTCTGTCTGTGCACCCTATCGCCAGGGAAAGGAAACAGAATATGCGAAGTGAGGTGTGGTTCAGCTATTTTCTACTACACTCACCATAATATTCCAACAAATGCAAAACAAATATGCTGCATATTATCACGATAATTAATGTATGTTAACTATGTGGTTACTGGTCATACATTAGTTTTCTAATTGTAATTTAAAAATAGTTTATAAGTGGAAAAGGTGTTCAACGGAGGAGGGATATTCTCATTCTCTTTTTAAATCCAGTAGGCTAAAATTGCACAATTTCTGGTTTACAAGGGAATTATTAGCAATAAGAGATGTGCATAACTTTTGCCCCCGGTTTTCACATTTTCAAGCAATTCGAAATGTTGGGATTTGGCCACAATTTACGGAACATACTGTACATAAATATATTTGCAAACCCCTGACATTTGCACATCTCTATTAACAATACTATTCAAGTAGTGATGTCATGGGAAGGTTCCCTTCTTGGCTTACAATCACAACTGCACCTTTCAGGTCATGCTTGTTGGAACGTCAATATTCAGCTTCTCCCTGTGTTGTGAGTGACTAAAAGGGGCACTTTTCTCCATCATGCACATTTTGTTTGTAACCATGCTGTAAAATGGCTGCAGTCATCTCTCCTGCTGACAGTAAGGCCTGGTAAGTTATGGGCATGCCAGCAGTAATTATGGAGGTTTGCCCTCACGCCCTGGTGAGGTGCCCTATGTATGGATGGGAGTGGTCACATGCTCTGAATCCATGATTAGTGATGTCAGAGTTGTGCCAGCCCCCAGAGGATACATAAGGCACAGCACGGTTCAAAAGTTAGGAGTTGCTGAGTTGTTAGAGGAGGAGTTCAGAAGCTGTTGGAAGGTTATGTAAGAGACTATGAGACAAGGAGCAAGTCTGAGTGCAGGCTTGGGAGGAGACAGCTTATAAGACTGTGACCAGGAACCTGGCACAGGGACTATCTCCCTAAGGGGAGATAGGGAATCTACCAATTTGGGAAAGGACACCTTTCAAAGGGAAGTGCGGTGAACATGAGAGGCTAAGTACACCCACTGTGAGGGGCAGCTGGCCCGCCGCAAGTCAATAAAGATGATCCTGTTAAACCATACCTCGTGTGTAAGTGTGGAGTGATTACACAGAGGAGTGCACCACAGAGGAGTTCCTCACCAGGACCATCCACAAGCGGACGCTGGGATCCTGATGAGGTGGAGGTGCTGCACTGGATATAGGTAGGACTCATGCACACTACCTCAGCTGCCTGTCTGGGTTGGCATTCCCCACACAACATCATGCGGGAGACTCAGGAGTCCTGTTGCCAGCAGGTGCACCACCAGACACGACCATGTAATGGGGACTTGTTAGACCACAGGGGCCAATGTGAGATTGGGTGGGTCAGGCTAGGCCATAAAATCCGTTACATGTTCTTAATAGAATATGTAGCCATGCTGTAAAATGGCCTACAGTTTTCTCTCATGCTGGCAGTAAGCCTGGTAAGTTACAGGGTTGCCAGCATTAATCATGGAGGTTTGCCCTCACACCCTGGTGAGGTGTCATATGTATGGATGGGAGTGGCTACATACTCTGAGTCCACAGTTAGTGACATCAGAGATGTGCCTGTTTCCTGAGGTATATAAGGCACAGCACTGCCCAAAGTTAGGTTGTTCTTAGAGGATCAAGTCTAGGTTCAGACTTGAAGGTAAAGGGGGCCATTAGTGTCTCAACTAGTGGCCCAGTTCCAGTTACATACCAAGCAGCAGTAAGGCTGACAGGGCCTACACTGTGTCCAGGGACCTGGCACAGGGGGTGATTTCCCTGAGGGGAGAGGGGATCCCACTCCATTGGGAGGGCGTACCTTTTTGAAGGGACAGCACCAAGACTGATGTGCGGCTAAGCTGCTAGCTGTGAGGGGCAGCTGGCCCATACCACGAACAATAAAGATGCCCTTGATAAAAGATACCCTCATGTGTGAGTCTGGAATTACTCTGCAGAGGAAGGCACCACGGAGGAGTTCCTCATCAGAACCATCCCCATGCGGACGCAGGGATCCTGATGAGGTGGAGGCGCTGCACTGGATATAGGTAGGACTCACACACACTACCTCAGTTGCCTGTCTGGGTTGACAATCCCCATACACCCTCATGCGAGAGACTCAGGAGTCCTGTTGCCCACAGGTGCACCACCAGACACTTCCATGTAATGGGGACTGGTTAGACCACAGGGGCCAATGTGAGATTGGGTGGCTCCGGCTAATCAGAAAATCCGTTACAAATATATACAACACAATAAAATATTATAAAAAAATGGCAAAAGAGGAAGGCAAGGGGGGTTGGAGTGGGTAAAAAAAATGTACAAAGTAATGGATGGTAAAAATACATGTTAAAAAAAAAAGTATACATGCATTCATAACCTTACCAACTCTCTTCCAAAAGCATAAAGGAAATTGCTGCAATAATATCCTGTGTCACTCGTCTATTCCTATGGCAATTCGTATAATTCAAGATCAAAGAAGGGTCACGATTACTGTTTTTCAATTCTGAGCACCTTCAATTTATCACATAACATTGTGTAATTACTTGCACTTTAAAATGCTGCTTGTCCATTTAATGTTCAGCTTGTTTCAATTTAGGTTAGTAGTTTATAAACGTTTCTAGGAAAAATATTTGCATCGAAACAAACGTTTATTAAGATAACAGATTTCCCAGCTAAAGCGTGAATGCATTGTTTCCATCATGTCAGAATAACTGTTAATTATTTTTATGGTCTGATGTTCACTATTGAAATCTTGGTTTCTATAATTTTCTGTGATGTTCTTACACACCTCTGCAGAAACAGTTTTTTCCTCCGTAACAAATGACTGCAATAAAAATAATTATCTATAAATTAATTATTTTTTGTGTTACTTCTTTGTACCTCATAAAAAGTCTAGTGTCATATACTAGAAGAATGTGAAGTGTAAAGCCAGGATTATACACATTACTTTTGCTCATGTAGCACTTATGTCAAATGGAAAAACAGAACATGTTTCAATACCGTACATAGCATTGCAATTGAAGTGAAAGTATTGGAGAAGTGATGCAGTCCCTTGAGAGACAGTCCTCTACCAATTTTCATACTCATCTGACATGTTCCATCTGCTTGATGGGCACAAATTCCCTTGCTAGAAATAGACATTTAGAAAAAATATTACACCTCTGAAATTATACAGCGTAGCAAGAAAATGGGAAGTAATTTTATTGATTATTGGTGCGCAATATCATTGATTTTCTGGTTCTTAAAAACTTTCACTCGATTTTCTGTTTTAAATTTAAATAAAAATATGGAGAAAAAGAATGTTGTTTTAAATTGTTTTAATTATTTGGAACTTTGATCTTCTGTCAAACGTTTCCAGATTTATTTTTTTAAATGGGACCTTTAAGTCAAAAACATTAGAAAATTGAAGAGCTTTTCTTAGGGATTGGCTTGTATTTCACCAAAATTAAAAAATACATTCTGAAATTCAATTCCGGTTTTAATATATTTATCAATTATTGTGATTTTCTCCAAAGGTTTCAGGAACAAAAATCCATGACTTAAAACTATAAAGTAAGCAACTATTCATAAACCGAGGTCACAAATTCTGAGATTTAGATACAAAACAGCACATACTGTACTGTAGGTTTTTTTTATAATCTGTGGAAAAATTCTCTATATTAAATAGTACATTTCTAACTTTTGTTAGTTATGAGGCCAAGTAAACAAGTGAGGTTTTCAGTAGCTCTTTAAATTTAGCTTCTATAAATCAATAAATGTATCAATATATTGTAAAAATCTGCAGTTTGCAGGAGAGATAAAATTCAGTATAATTCCAAAGTGGAAATAGCTGTTTTCAACCAACTTTGGCTAATTATTTATGTAATAGGGGGAAACTCCAAATGAATTGCAAGCACCAGACAGAACAAGGAGGTTAAATAAACAAAGTTTATTTTGTCAGAGCCAACAGGTAACAACATAAAGGCAAAAACACAGTCACAACTCAACAAAACAGGGGATTATGGGGGACTCCTAACTCACTAGGTGATGGGTGCTGCCGAAGTGAGCTTACCTAGGATACCTCCACAACATATCCGTCTCAGGGTATCCCAGTTACTCGGGTTCACCGCCTCTCAGGTCACAATTTGTATTTACAGCCATTCTCTAGTAACCGAAACTGACCACTAACAACTGTGGAGTTCTGACAAGCGTTGACTTACATACAACCCTGGTCTTCATCTTAAAGCATGAAAACTGTGAAGAGATGGTCTGCCCACAGGGCACAGGAGTGCCCAATGCTACATCCAATTGACAAAACATATATGGTATAAAGTTTAAATACTTTATTAATAATAATAATAATAATAATAATAATAATAATAATAATAACTTGGTTATTTAGTTAAACCCTTTGGCCAAAGCGTCATAAGCCTGCATACCAACGTCAAGGTATAACCAAATTAATGCAGGTCCTACACTACACTGTGAACCCTTCCTTTTACCTCTGTATGAGGGGAAAGAACCATAGTAGGTCCTGTTCTTGCAGCAAAATGAAAAGACCTCCGAAGTTAAAAAGGTGAGGGGGAGTGAGCTCGGGGTGTAGGTGCCACCTACCTCCAAACAACTGTTACCAGTCAGAAATTGATTAACACACATACATTCCCAGCTAGCTTTTTTGACATAAATATATATTCATGATGTGGTGGGTGTAGGAGTTTGAGCTAGCTGGAAATGTGTGTGTTAATCAATTTCTGACTGGTATCAGTTGTTTGGAGATAGGTGGCACCTCCCACCAGAGCTCACTCCTCCTCGCCTTTTTAACTTCGGAGGTCTTTTCATTTTGCTGCAAGAACAGGACCTACTATGGTTCTTTCCCCTCATACAGAGGTAAAAGGAAGGGTTCACAGTGTAGTGTAAGACCTGCATTAATTTGGTTATACCTTGACGTTGGTATGGAGGTTTATGACACTTTGGCCAAAGGGTTTAACTAAATAACCAAGTAATTATTATCATTATTATTGAAGTATTTAAACTTTATACTTATTACCATATATGTTTTGTCAATTGGATGTAGCATTGGGCACCCCTGTCTTTTGTTGTATACATTTGCCACGCTCAGTAGCAATACCAAAGAAGGCTAGAACACTTGTGCTACCTCCATGTGCATCGTTGACATCTTGACAAGTAGGGGCAGTGCTAAACCTTTAATGTGCTGTGCCAGCTTGCCCCGACTATCATAGAAAGTATAAAGTGTAGTGTTTTCTCTGAGGTGTCACCAGTTAATAAGTCATGGAAATTCAGGGTTCTTTTTAACACAGATTTGAACAGATGGTTGAGGAAGTAATATAAAAAGGATGCCTATATAACAGATTGACAGCTACAGTACAATCCCGAAGGAGAATCAGTAAACTTAGTCATGCTTTAGCATACTTAATTAACAGATATTTAAGATAGCTGAGATGAGTCATCGAAACATGGAAGATTAATCCTCCTTCCCCATTTCCTCACCAGGCGAGTAACAGAATTCACCTCCCAGTAGGCCATAAGCAGAATGCTCTACTTGGTTTCCCTGCATTCAGATTTCTTTGAAGTACGTCTCCATAATTAGATCCCTTTATGTTACAGTTGCACTGATTTCTGTTTTGTTTTTTTTGCTGTTATTTGTTGTAAACTGGCTCTTTTCTAATTGACCAATTAGTGATCAATCAGATGTTGTACTTATTGATTGGCTGCACTTACCCCTTCCCTCTGGAAAAGTTAGCAGTAGGACTTGACCTCTGACACATTTGCATTTTAATAGAATGCAAGTTAAATAGTAAGATATGGAATACTGTACATGCAGAAAATGGGATGAGTGTATGGGACAATGAAAAAGGAAAAGTAATTGCAAAATATGTGGTGGAAATGCTAAAAGTGGGAGAAATCTAATCCAAGAATGTATTGCAATAAAAACAATGGATGACCTACTGTATATATTGTGGCTAATACCGGGTCATGGTACAAACTCAACCCCGTGCACACTAAACACTTTATATTTTATAGCCATGTCATAGGACACAATCATATCTGCTATGAAACTGCAGACAAAGACATATAACAATACTTAGGGATGATTTTTGAATCCAAGAATACAAACCCATGAGTATTGTAAATAAAATACATAGCGCAAGCAGAATACTCTACGGATAGAAAATAAATGTAAACCACATCATTTTAGTAGTGACTTACTTACAACCCTCATCTGGAAATACTTTACAGAATAAAAAAATATCTTTAACCAATCCCCCATAACAATAAAAGATTAGACGAAGCATTATTGCTGTGAAACCTGCAAACAAGCCATGGACAAACTTTTCAATACAATATAATAATATGAATACAGAGATCAGGGATCTTCAAATGTGGCTGATCAAATGTGGTCTAGTTAATAATGTGCACCAAATGCCCCAATAGTATTAATATAGGTGAAACAGTACATACACTTAGGCTAAGTCCCCGCTGGCGCTGAGCGCGCTCATGCTTGGAGAGAGCTCAAAGCATGAGCGCCGGGTGTCCTGTTGTACGTGGGCACGGGGAGGGGGGGCATTGCGGGGAGTTGAGCGCGTAGGTAAGTATAGATTTTTGTTTACCTAAGCAGCTGAGCATGTGTGCACACGCAAGAGCGCCCAGCGCACCGCGTGAGCGGGGACTTACATATATATTTATATATGTAAGTCTCCTCCCAAGCGCCGCCTGCTCAGCCCGATCAGCGCTTGTGGGGACTTAGCCTTATAAAGAGAATGGCCATGCATAACCATGCAATAAGCAAGCAAGGAAAGACAAACCCATTGGGAGTAACTTCTTTTTGAATCCCATATTGTAGCAGTTGTTTTACAAGATGAACAGAAAAGACGAGCAACGGTTGGTCAAATATTGTAATATCCACCATAAAAACAATATTGAAACATACAATTCAATACAGGAATGTATGTGGTCATAAAGTCCACGCAGTCCAGCTATGCCTTATGGGCAATTTGATTATTTGTGTCATATATATGTAAATCACAATATTGCAAGCCTTAAAAAATGTGAAATTGTTCCATGCTGTTATATGAAGCTTTTTCTTTAAAAGCATGAAAATTAGTATTTTTGTGAAAATTATTTCTTTATATACTCATCTAAATGTCTCTTGAAGATTGATGGGGGGAGGGGGGTTTGGGAACAATGCAATCTCAATGACATTTTAAAGGAAAAAAATGATGCTCAAAGCCAACAATTTTTCTTAAGAAAAAATAATCTGGTAAAAAGAATGAGTACTCTCAATAAGGTGCATGTCTGAACTGAAACATTTGCACAATGGTTCAGTGATGTTTCAAGACAAAAAAAAAAGTCCAGTGTTTCCTATGAATCCATTTTCTGTCAGGTCAGACTTTTTTTAAGAAATAAAGATTAAAGTTTCTCTAATTAAAAACCAAATAGCCAGGGAAATTGTGTTTTGCTGTTATCTTGGTATTTGCAAGTTGGTTTGCAGTTCATAAATTACTTTAAAGAATCAAGGGCTGAAGGAGTAGGATGTAGCCAATATTACTGCACCTGTAATCTCCCCGATAATGTGTTTCTGCTAGTGCACGTTCTAAAGCGTTATTATGCAATATGCAACAGAACATAAGGGAGCCCGAGTTGCACAATTGTATGATTGTGTCACTACACATAAGTGACTGATAACCCTGTTAATTAATCCTAGGGTGTAAAAAGCCTCAAAGAGGCAATCCAAGCCTTTGTTTTTAAATACAGGATTGAAGTAAGGGGTCTCAAGAGCTGAACCCCATTAATTTACGCCCTGGGGACTCCCTGGTTCTGGAGGTACTTACCTCCATAATGGGTGCGGTAGCCACTCTGGAGTTCACACTATAGCTGGTTTTCAAAGCTCCCCAACCCTGTGGTTCAATAGTAAGCCGTGATGTCACCCGGTGCGGCTTCCTATTGGCCCATGTGACCAGAGGCTTTAAACTGCAGAAATCTGTAGAAAACTGCAGAGAAGAGAGAGCGATACCGGCAACCCCTTAGGAGGTAAGTATCTCTGGAATCAGGGGGCCCATGGAGCTTAAATGAATGTAGTTCAGCTACAGAGACCTTCTGCCTCAATCCTGTATTAAAAATGAGGGGGGGGGGGGGGGGAAGAAAGAAAATGCCTTAGATTGCTCCTTATATTTACCCCAATAAGAAGGTTGTGGACTACATGGTTGTCCATTGTCCACAGAGTCGAATGTTTGAATACTTTGGTCTTTAATTTGAGTGCTGAAGAATGTCAACCTCAGTTACAGGCATTTTGTACACTACTTGTTAGTAGACAGTACCGAATGACGAGCACTATTTGGAAAGTATGTTAGACCTAAGGAAAGGTATTACCGAAGCCCAATTCCAATATATATTCTTCTACAATGTGAAGAAAAGAATTAGTGACTGAAGGCAGATCTAGATCAGGACACTCTGGGGTCCCTAGGCACCAAGACTTTGGGGTATTTTCCTCAAAGTGGCCCTCCTCCAGCAGTGTTATGATGTTGCAGCATGTGACACCACGTTGCCATGGCAACGTATCGTCATGTGACATTGCGGCATCATTTGTTGTTGGGTCACCATGACAACATTATGCTGCAGGTGTGGGGCCACTCCAGAGAAGGTAAGAGACAACCCTCTCTCTTACACACATACCCTCCATCTCACACTGCTACTCTCCCCATCACACCCTCACCACTCTCTCTCACCCTAACAAACCCCCACCACTCACATTCAATAACCCCCCACACCCAAAATAACCACCACACCTCCCTTCCCCAATACATACAACAACCCCTTCCCCCAAAGATACAATGATCCCCTCTCCCAATACATAAAGTATACATATAATGATCCCCACCCTTAGCTTCCATGTTGTGGGGACGGGACTGGGGAGGCCTCTGGTCAGGTGCCATGCTGATCCCACTGGCTGGAAGCAGATGCAGAAGTTGGGCCTGATGCTCAACTTCTCAAGTGAAGGCCAGGTCTGCCACAGCAGGGAGAGTCCAGGCCAGGAGATGCCAGACCCGATCAGAACAGTTGGCCCAGCTCTCCCACCCTGTCAGCGGCCCTGCCAGACAGCATTATGGCATGGCGAGAAAACTTACATGCACCTACGGTACATGAGGCAGGGGCCTCCTAATCTTGGGGACATGTGCCTAATGGGTAATCCGTCCTGTAAAAAAAAAGACGGGGTGTGTGCCAAGCACGCACGTTGCAAGTGAAACTTCTCTGCACATGAGTGAACAGCGCTAGCCGCTTCTGTGCATGTGCAAGCGGATTTGGCCGCTTCTGCGCATGCGCAGGTTGAACAGCACTGGCTGCTTCTGCGCATGCGCGTGTGCCGTTGCCTACTTCTGCGCATGCGAGAACGGCACTTGCCACTTCTGCGCATGTGCGGACAGAGCTGGGCCCTTCTGCACATGCACGGACTGATCTGGCCATTTCTGCGCAAGCACAAGTGGTGCTGGCCACTTCTGTGCATGCACGAGCATGAGGTAAGGGGCTAGAGCATGCGCGCGCTCGTGAATGCGCCTGATCGGTTTTTCATCTCCATGAAGGACTCAGTGCTGTGAGAATTCTGAGCCAGTTGGTGCGCGCAACCGTGCATGCGCCTGATTATGACGTTTCTTCATCTCCATCAAGGAGTTTTAGTCCTATGAGAATTAGGTAGGTGTCAACAAAGAAGTTTCACTTCAAAATGCACTCAGAGAGCATCTCATTGCTATGGTCCCAATCAGGATTATCCTCAAGAGAAGAAATGTCACTAGTATAGCTGATGCACCTTATGGGAAAATAGAGAAGCAGTCTCAAAGCTATTTATTATTAAGAAGTTCTAAAATTACTTTACGGTTATACTTTATTCATGCTACATACTGAAAATATTTTAGAATATTATACATTTGATTAAATGTTTATTGTTGTTTGTTATTTCCTAATAGTAAATAATCATGTCTTGTTTTATTTGTGATATAATGTTTCTGTAGCAGAAATAAAGTAAAATTAGTCATTTCAAAATGTCAACAGACAATTTGAGTTGAATGACTAATTTGGTAGATCAAAAGGTTAAGAAATGTTTTTTGTTTACCAGGAATATGTGTTATAGATTTAAAATGAAAACACATTGATTACGCAGAAGATCAATGCAGGAAAATCAAATTACAGTATTTATTTATTTATAAAATGTTTTACCAGGAAGTAATACATTGACCTCTCGTTTTCTAGTATGTCCTGGGCACAGAGTTATGGTGGCAAATACATGGTTACATTACATGAGCAAGATTATACATTATATACAAGACATTGCATGCACAGTAAGAGATAGTATATGTTATAGGCATATTTAACAGTTACAGACCAGATTAAAATGTGAGAAAAATACAAGTGGCCCACCCATAACAAAACCCTTAAGTGCATTTACAGTACATGTTTGTTTTATGCCACACCATATGTCCTATACACACTGTATGGATACATTTTAATTATAATGTTAAGAAATATAAAGCCTAAACAATATAGTAAGAAAGTTATACATGCTTCACCAAATGCAAACCATTAGTCCTGTTACTCACACAGAGAATCGACTGCGCTCCAAGAAATTAGATTTCTAATTTAGTACACAAAATAATGGTGAGTACAAAACTGGAAATAATCGTCCCCCATACAGCATACAGTAAAGATGGAAAAAAAACCTGCCTTTCCTCATATTAACTAGAATACAGTTTCCACTAAAGACAGGGATTCTGGGTAATGACGTTTAAATGAGCTCTCACATTGTGTCAGTTTTTTCTTCTTATCCATTTTTACATGGTTCCCTATAAGCTTATGTAACCCCTTTTCCCCCACCCTAAGAGAGATTTGGTTCTGATTACTGGTGTAGCGCTGCTCACCTGTTAGGTCGAGCTCACACTGCCTGCTATGGCCGTGCTCTTCCATGCGCGCCTCCACCACGCGCTCCTGCAGCCCAGCGATCTCTGCTCAAGCTGCAAGGGTTGGGTCATGGCGGGGGGCGGTGTGTGCAGACAGGGCGTGGGGTGTGCAGCGGGGACCGAGGGGGGGGTGTGTGCAGTGGGGACCGGGGGTTTTTGCAGCGGGGACCGGGGGTGTGTGCAGCGGGGACCGGGGTGTGTGTACATGTCCCCCCGTCCCCTGTCCCCACTGCCCACTGCCGTCCACACAATTTCAGCAGCCAATCAATGTAAAACGTCTGGACATTGATTGGCTGCTGAAACTGACTTCACGCTGCTGCAGCCGGAGATCACCGATTGGAAAGACTCCCGCGACTGCAGCAGCGTCAACGGGACCTTAGGCTTACAGTGTCCACCGGTGTTAGTTGGGGAAAGACAGGACAGGCTTTTGTATCTGTATCTCTCAGCTTTGGCGCAGCACCTCCATTCCAACAGGGCCTATCAGAGATAGGTGCAGTCCCTGCAGGAAACCCTCGTTCCCTCCCCTGAAAGACTGCAGCCTCAGTAAGGTGTAACACATAACTTGGGTCTTTATTCTTACAGCACAGCATTGCATACAGAACTCTGACATTATACTCTTCTTCTGTGGTCCCTGGAGACAACCCCTGGAGCATGAGGCCCCAAGAGTCTCTCCTTGACTCCCACACTCCCTGGTTGAGTATGGGGTATAGGCTCCAACTCCCCTGAGGGAGGGAATAAAAGGTCAACTAGAGCCCTGGCTCCACACTTCTACAACAACACTAAATTTGGGCTGCAGGACCTTTTTTGTTACCAGGGGAGGGTCCCAGGTCTTAGCCCCGGTGTGGGCAGCACCTAGGCCTTAGGCACATCCCCTATGTCACTCTACGGAGCTGCTTACTACAGCACTGCATAGATTTAACCCTAACACCGACTGCACTGATACCAGGACATGTGTTAGGCAAGGAAATAAGTAGCCCAGGTGGTACCTGGCTACACGCCCCCGCTGAGACATCCAATTCACATACCATCCGTAATTGGAGAGCAGGGAAAATTATTTGGTACATTGCATAACATGAAATACATGGGTACAGTTAGATCCTTCCTACACTGAAGAATCTATACACTGCAGTAGTAGTGCTTGGGATCAGGCTTACAAACCTTCCTGCCCTCACCATCCAGTACGGTGACCCAATAGCAACGCTTCTGGCCCTTCTCTTAGATATACTCAATCCTGTCCAAATAGATGTTCCTGCCTACTTTCCAGACACTCATTAGGTAGGACACTTTCTCTTCGTTGTAGTAATATGCCACTACACAACGGCCAGCTAGATTATCTAACATGGCCTCTCTGAGCCATTCCTCCACATTGGCCTCCGCCTCCCTCATAAGGGGTTCAGGAACATAAGGGTAATCGTAATCGTGTGACTTCCTATGTTGGACCATTATACGATCCGCCCTGCTACTTTTAATTAAGTTCTACCCAGAGGCTTGCCCTGGCAGCACCGAAAATAGTGGCTATGAAGATAGGGTTTCTTTCTTTACCACCTCCAGCCCTGAAGGTGTTATCATCCCTAGCCTTATATCTCTACTACGATCCCTATGGATCTCTGCTATTTCTTCCAGGGTAAACTCTCCCTCTTCCCACCAGTGGTCCACAGTGTTACCTTGCATTAATAGGAACCTAGTCATATTCATGTGTGGCACATATCCTTTGAACATTGGATCCCACCATGATACTACCTTCTTTAAACGAGAACTAGGCATTTCAACACATTAATCCTGCATTGGACCCACAGTAGATTGTGGTCTAGAACTACCATATTTACAGGATCCCTCCTGTGTAGACATGGTATAATCGGACAACCCATCCCAGGCACATGATCCTCAAACCCCTCCCACACCCTATTATCATGGGTAGGTTCTGGCACAAAGTCAGTGTCGTGGGTAATGCTTTGTGAGGCCTTAATATCAGTACCATGGGCCAATGTCTTAGGTGTCTGGCGCCTACCTTGGCCCATCACTGCAAGTACCTTGTGGTGGTCAGGGTCCTTGGCAGCTTTTTCGGTCTCTGGCCTTGCCTCGGAGCATGACACTGCTGAAGAAAATGGTCGGCCTCGGCCTTACTCACCGGAGGTCACGACTTCAGTTTCTGCCCTGGCAGCCAAAGTTGGGATGACGACTTCCGGTTGCACCGGAACAGTCGCAACATCGACTGGAAAAGAAGTACCGGTCAGTACTTCCAAGATGGACGCCTCCACGGGAACAAGCTGGACCGAAGCACCCTCGTCGTTACGCGGGGCTGTGGTCATCACCGGAACCTGTGGATCGGATGTATCCTCACCGCTTTGCTGGGCTGTTGTCATCTCATGGGCCTTCCAGCCGAGAGCAGTCCCCTCCGATGCCTCACGAATAACCTCCGCAGCCGCAGAGATCTTCCTTTCGGGTGGGGTCACCTCCAATGATGTAACAGACGGTTGGCAGAGCTTTCTCTCATGGCTGTTATCACCACTGCAGGTACAATGGTAAAACTCAGGCAGGAGTACCGCGATGGAGTCTCCAGCCTCGATCTCCTCCAGCACAGCTTCGGACATTTTGGTGAGTAGCTTCCGACAGGACACCACGCTCATTACTAGAGAATCAGGTAAGGGCTTTTCAGGTGCCACAGTAGTCAAAGAAGGCCTTGGGGGCATCAGTATGGAGCCAGTAGCAGCTCGCAGGTAGTGGGCCCACGCTGGCTCCGCCATGGAGGGTGAAAAAGGTACATTTCCCCAGCATCTCACCAGGTATTTCGCACACATAGTCACTCACAAGATTAGGATTGGGAACGCACTGTTCCTCCGCAGCAGCCGCTTCTAGGGAACCCGCTCCCAATTCCTCAATCCAGGCCATGTAGTCACGACTGTGGCCTTTAGTAATGCACTGCCGATCCGCTTGGCACATACTGTATTGTATAGAGCCAAAATGCAGCCCTGCTCTTCTCTGGGAGAGGCAGTCTCCATGAGTTTCTGCAGGCCACAAATTAAATCATAGAAGGCCCGCACGTCATCTGGGTAGGCGCAGGTGATGGCGGCAGTACCAGCTGAAGATGAGGCGTTCTGAACCTCTTGCAGCGGGACTTCAATGATAGTTCCATGCCTGGGTAATCACATTGTGCACAAACACACTGTTGAAAGTCCTCCCCGTTGATCTGCACCAACAGGATCCCTGCTGGTAGTGTATACAGGGGGAGCAGCTTTCTCGGCCATAATACAATAGTAGCAGGGACCAGTTTCAAATGGCTCTGTCTCTGTTGAGTCACCACCTGGGTGGTGCTTGTGGGTAGCTTGGGTCTGGCTATGCCCCTAGTGGTGTCACGCAATCAGTAAGTTCAGTGCCTCCTCCCCTTGTGGATCCATGAGTCCAGGCACTAAAAGACGGGCACGGCTCCAGCTTTCGCGCCAAGCCAAGCACATTTCAGGATGCGGCTTCAGCTTTTGCGCCGAGCCCTGCACAATTCTTGCAAAGAAAAGCTTGCGTCTTGCAAAGCTTACCACACGGTTCTCCTGTTTTGGCGGGAACCACTATAGTATTGCTGCTCCTTTAAATGGGGGTTAAGGTCCCTCGCACGTCAAAGGCACCCCTGGGATGCTACCCGCACATACTGTGAACACTTTCGGTTGGAACTTCATGCTGTAGTCCCCTTCAGGGGATTCCGGTCCCACGGATGCCAGGAGCCCCCAGGCGCACTACACATCAGTCCTCTTGCAATTGCCCATATACACTGTTTTTCAGGCACTTCTCAGTTTTGCATAGTGGAAGATCCTTTAGCTGCAAAGCCTGCCTCCTTCTCAGATTTTAGACCTCCGCAGCACCTCCAAATGTAACCCCTTTTCCCCCATCCTAAGGGAGATTCTGATTACGGTGTAGTGCTGCTCACCTGTTAGGCTTAAGAATACTGAATCTCTCTCCAACAACAGACACAAAGGAGGAGGAGGAAAAGAGAGATCTCTCTCTTTCTCCTCCTCAGTGCCTCCATTCCAACAGGGCCTATCAGAGACAATCCCTGTCAGAAAACCCCTTTCCCTCCCCCTGAAAGATTGCAGCCTCAGGCAGGAGTAAAATATAACTTGGGTCTTTATTCTGTACAACAGAGGTGCGCAAACTTTCTGTGCTGCGCCCCCCCCGTCCTGCCAGCCCCTATGCTCACCCCCCCCTATCCAATATCCAGCGTTAAAGGACGCGCGGGGTCACATGACCCCCGCAGCATTATTTGACATGCATTGCTATGGCAATGCGCGCGTCACACGATTCCGCGCACCATGTTGCCATGGCGACGCGGCACAGAGGAAAGGTAGGTGAAGTCCGAGCCTCCCCAAAATAATCTTGCGCCCCCCACTTTGCGCACCCCTTCTGCACATAATAAAGACCCAAGTTATGTTTTACTCCTGTGATCACGCGCCATTGCTATCACTTGTGGTCAGTATCCATTCCCCTCGTTGAGCTTTCTTACCAGGGTGCTTTTAGAACTCTCACGTGACTGTTTTAGCTGCATTCTCTGGCATTTGTGTGCCTGTTGCCTTGTTCTTATCAGAACTTTCTGTGGGGTTTTTCCCACCTGTTTGGGTGTTTTTCCCTCCTGTGGGACTGTGTTTTATTTTATTATATTGTATTTCATTTTATTTTGTTCACTTTGTTTTTTATGGTCTCTTTTGGACTGTATATATCATTTGTGACACCATTTGTGGTCTTTTGGACTGTATTTATTGTATTAAAATATCATTTAATAACAAAACCGTGGTGCGCTCTGTGTGCATTTTTGTTCAACTCACTAATGGTTATGTACTGAAGTTTCCCAGCTGTTAAACAAATTCAAAGCAACATTTGAATGGAAACATTTCTGAATGTAGCTTAAGGTAACATGCCACAGACACATCCACGGACTAATAAGGCTGACCAGAAATGGGGTGAGTCTAAAATGGCCGACAGCACTGATGCGATGCGTGAGAATAGTTACCCCTCAAACACAACTTATGAACAAATTGCAAAAGCTGCAAAACAAACTTTACAAGTCAAGGAAGCTATCCTTGACATTATGGAGCATGTTGCAA